>NC_057743.1:3353360-3373964 GCF_004010195.1 Chiloscyllium plagiosum
TCTCCTCCCTCACCTATCACCTTCATCCCCTCCCCCACACACCTATTGTACTCGATGCTACTTTCCCCTCACCCCCACCCTCCTCTCATTTATCTCTCCACCCTTCAGGCACTCTGCCTGTATTCCTGATGAAGGCCTTTTGCCCGAAACATCGATTTTCCTGCTCCTCGGTTGCTGCCTGAACTGCTGTGATTCATGAAGGATCCTATTCTAATATATAGTCAAAATTTAGCTCTCAGTTTGCTTTCTGTACAATTGCATGAAGGCCAAATGCAGCCTTCAAGCATGATCCTGGGCTATACTCTAGCCAAAGCCATCATTTTCATTAAATCATAGCTCTGTCAATAGTCCCCAGGTAAGTCTGTTTGTCTATGATGATATGTGAGTGAAAGAAAAGACTCTTTTCATCTATGTTTCAATCTCCCATGTACTGATCAAATGACACTTAACACTTTCTAAATTCTTTTAAAATAAATGTCTAACCCTCCCTAAGTCCCTATTAGCAGTATTCCCAACCCAAAACCAACATTATAGTTCAATAGTCATACAAGGTAATTGATGTAAGCACACAATTTGAGTGTGACATGACTCTTCTTCAGAAATGAAAGAAGCTGAAAAATAATGGTTCCAAAGCTGTTAACAAGGTGAAAAAAGAAGCAAATGGGACAGATGGTGAGGGTGCAATAGACAAAAGAATAATAAATGGTAGGAGAGGAGAATAATGATGAAAAGTAGGTGTTAATGGTAGATGTTAAAACAGAAAATAGGCCAGTTCTAGTGACCTACCTTCAACTGCCTAGAGACTGGAAAGCGGAGCAGAACCAGATTATTCCCAGGTTCCATCGTTTTCTCAACATCAAAAGAAGGTGCATGCAAGACCTTTTGGGAATTCTGCTCTGCATGTGCTTGAAAGGTCACAGAAGAACATTTGCCGTTTCCGTGTGATGACTGTCACAGAGGCTCCAGGGACATTCCCAGAAATAAATACATTGATTATCGCATAGTAAAAAATTTTGAGGATAAAATTCAACTGTTGACAAGCCAAATGGGGTGTATAATAGACTCTCACCTATTTTTGTAAGGTGAATATTACCTCTAGTGGGAGATTTACCAGGGGCAGTGTCTTCAGTCAAGGAGGTGATCCAGTTTTCAGGTTTGGTACCATTCTGATTTCCAGCAGGGCACTGGCCTGAAAACCTTCCATGAGAATTTAGAGCTTCAAGCTGCTCCAAAAAACACTGACAACTGATAAGTCTGTAAAATAAGATGGAATGTTATCCAACAGATGAGCTGTCCTCCTCCTCCTCACGTGGACCGGTAGAATGGGTCTTTGGGAATTTTAGCTGCTACATAATTTTAGGCAAAGTCAGCACATTGACAGTGACTGGGACTTTAGTTTAAATACTCTTCCTCATTCTTCTCCTTGAGCTATTTGACATTTTACATATTCTGTCCAGTACTGTCCTAAAGTGTCAACCTAGATTCTCTTTTTATTCATTCATAGGACATGTATGGAATTCTGGGCTAGCATTCGTTGCCCATCCTTAATTGCCCAGGGTGCAGTTAAGAGTCAACCATATTGCTGTGAGTCTGGAGTCACAACTTGTCTGTAGCCCTTGACATGCCCAAACACACAATCCTCTTCCTGTCTCTGTATAGTCATCTAGTTCAATATGATTATCCTTATTGTATTCCTTTCCTAATTATCTAATAATAACCAGAGAATTTCTTGCAGTGACTTGTCTTCCAGCTCCTGTGCTGTTATCGTTGGGCCTCCCCACTCTTATACCCTTGGTCTTCGCCTATTTAGGTGGATGCATGTGGTGCCTTTATAGTATCACTGCAAGCATGTTAGTTTGCACATATTTGCTGGTGACACCAAGCTTTACTTCTGTAGCAGCTCCCTCACTCCTCACTGCTGGAGTTGTCGCAATACTTGTTCAACATCCAAATGAAGATAAGCAGAAATGTTCTCCAGTTAATATACTGGGAAAACCAAAGCAATTGCATATTTAACCCTGATCTGCATTTCCAACCTCATATTTCTTCCGATCTCCACAACTGTTTTCTTCCACCTCTGTCATGGCAGATGGTACAATTTAAATTAAATACAGAAGAAATCTGGAATCTATTGATGACCATGAAACCTTTGACGATGGGAAGGAAATCGGCCATCCGTAACTGGTCTGGCCCACGTGTGATTGGAGCTCATAGCAACATTATTGACTCTGACCCATTTAGCCACTCAGTGTTATCAGTTCCGATGAAGTCTTAAAGAATTGAGACTGGACGGACTACCAGACATTGAACTAGGCACTGGAAAAGACAACAGCCCTGTCGAGCCTGAAAAGTTCTTCTCACTAACATTTGGAGGCTGCTGCTAAGATTGGGAGAGCTGGCTCACAAACAAGGCAAGCAACAACCTAACATAGTCATACTCAAGGGATCATACCTTACAGATAATGTGTCAGACACCACCATCACCATTTCTGGATATGTCCAGTCCCACCAACATACCAGTGGAATATATTTGGGATGGAGTTGTCCTGGGAGTTCTCAATATTGACTCTGGACCCCATGAAGTCTCAGGGCTTCAGATGAAACATGGGCACAAAAATCTCTTGCTGATTCCATATACCACCCTCCCTCAGCTGATGAATCAATGCTCTTCCATGTTGAACAGCACTTGGAGGAAGTGCTGAGGGTAGCAAGATTGCACGATGTACTCTGGGTGGGATTTCAATGTCCATCACCAAGGGTGGCTCAGCAGCAGCACTACTGATCAAGCTGGTTAATATTCAAGGCTGAGATAGATTTTTAATCAGTAAGGGAATCAACGGTTATTGGGAAAAGGCCTGAAAGTGGAGATGAAGGTTATAAAGTCAGTCATGATCTTATTGGAAAGCATAGCAATCCAGATGGACTGAATTGCCGACATTTGCACCTATGTCTCAAGGTTTTGTGAACTGATTGCCTCCCTTTCTGTATAGAGCTGAAATCTTTGCTGCTCAGATTTGTATTCCCTATTTTCTTTGTTCCACTGCTGGTGGCTATGCTTCTGGCTGCCTGGACCTTAAGCTTTAGGTGGCACGGTGGCACAGTGGTTAGCACTGCTGCCTCGCAGCGCCAGAGACCCGGGTTCAATTCCCGCCTCAGGCGACTGACTGTGTGGAGTTTGCACGTTCTCCCCGTGTCTGCGTGGGTTTGCTCCGGGTGCTTCGGTTTCCTCCCACAGTCCAAAGATGTGCAGGTCAGGTGAATTGGCCATGCTAAATTGCCCGTAGTGTTAGGTAAGGGGTAAATGTAGGGGTATGGTTGGGTTACGCTTCGGCGGGTCGGTGTGGACTTGTTGGGCCGAAGGGCCTGTTTCCACACTGTAATGTAATCTAATCATGTAATCTAATCTAATCTTTAGAATTCCTTCCCTAAACCTTACCAATTTTCTCTCCTTCCTTAAGACCCTTTTTAATAACCATCTCTTTGACCAATTCTGACCACCAGTCTGTTGGCTTTACACAATTTTTGAAAGATATTTCAAATTCAATCATTACCATTGGGAAGGGAAGATTGGTCTGGCACTAATGTAACCCTTTTGATCATCTGTGTCTAGGATTAAATTGGCATCACTATACTTAAAATCTATTCAATTCATATCTATCAGAAATCCTGTTCATGGATGTATTGTTGTGTTGTATCAAATTTTTCAAATGTATGAGGAAGCCTTAAAAAGTGATCATTTTTTGGACATCAGGAAAATCAAATTGAAATTACATACATCACAAGAAAATGTTTCTATTGCAGTGCTCATTCCACAATTTAATATGGTGTTGGTTAAAATGAATATGCCAAGTTGTTAGGTCGCAGAGTCTTTGGAGAGAGTGATTTACCCCCTTGCAATTTACAATTGATTATGTGCTCAGCAGGCATCTGACTAAACATAATTCTTTTTTTTATGCTTCATTGCAGTGTTTAATTTGTAAATCAAAACTGTTGTTACAATGCTCTGGTCACAGCCTCATTACTCCTGGAGGGACAGAGTTTATGAGAAGCACATTTCTGCTTGGTTGGGGATATGAAAACCTACTGCGAGACTGTTGGAAAAAAGAAAGCAGCACTTAAGTAGCCTGAATTGAAACCAAACATCTGACCTGAATACGCTTTCTACCGATACTGGATGTGAGAATAAAGAAATGTTCTGTCCTCCAGTTCTGACATCCCTCCCCTCCAAGGGACACCCATTAAACTAATCCATAAGAGGAAAGCTACAATAATTTTGTAGGTCACCAGCACTCCAGGATTGCAATGCTGCAGTTGTAACTCATTCAAGCTCAACTGGTGTGTCACACAATATATGTAACTGTGTAACATCTTGAGCTGTGGAAGGTCTTTGATGGTTGCAGTTTGCCACTCAACCCTTATTTTAGCCAATGAACAGGTTTGGATCAGACAGACAATACTCAAAACTTACAGAACCAACAAAATGTTTATTTAGTCATTGACAAAATGTGGACAAAGCCAGCTTAAGCTGCCCAACCCTAATTGACCCCCAGAAGGCGCTGTTGAATCTCCTCCTGGAATATAGTTGAACAGCCGTTTCAGAGGGCAGGCAAGACTCAAAAATATGGTGTACATCAGATTGGGAAAGGATGGCAGATTTCCTTCCTTCAAAAATATTAGTGAACCTGAAGGGTTTTTACAGCACATTTTCACAAGACTTGGTCATTTTTAATTAAACTAGCATTTTTTTGTTTCTTTACTTAACTATAGTTCTTAGCTGCTGTGGAGGGACACCCATTTCGAGACCATCGTTCCTGGCTTCTGGATTACTAATCCAGTAAACTAACCACTATTTGACCATAATGTATAAAACAATAAAGATATTAAAATACTGTATTCTGCAGTGTAGAAGAGGCTTTTGGGTATATCATGCCAAATTCAAAGAATTATCCAATTGGTCTCTCTCCTGCCCTTTTTCTGTAGCCATATAAATAATTTCCCTTTTGAACTTTTTAAACAAATCCCATTTGAATGTTACTATCAAACATGTTTCTACCATCCACTCAGACAGCAATTCAAATCTTACTCAAGTTATGAGTTTAAAACAAAATCTGCAAAAGCAGCATTGGAATCAATACAATTTGGGCAATGAGGCAGGATGTTGGAATGAAATTGGATCTTGAGTGCCAGAGCACACAGCTACAACTATGATTCGAATTTTAACCTGACCTGCCTGTGTGATTCAGCAGTCATGAATGGTGACAGACAATAAAGCTGCACAACATCATGATTAGAAAAGCAAAATACTGCTGGAGGTGTAAAATAGGACAAAGTGCTGGAGAAACTCAGCAGTTCTGGCAGCATCTGTGGGGAGAGAAACAGTTAATACTTTGAGTCTGATCTGACTCACAAATGCAGGCACTTGATTAGTTTCATCAACATAACATTAATCTTATTGTTACAAATTGATGCATCACAAAGCTAGTTTTAAACATGAAATAAACCATTGGAAATCATTCTTGGATTTAATATTTTGTTATTTATTCCTCAATTGATAGTCTGGATTTGATGCTAATTCTGTCATTGAATAGGGTCCTGGATAAGATAAATATTATTAGCAAGTTTCAAAATATTTTTGGGAAACAAAGATTTGTTATAAAGAATGATTATTCTTCATTTTTATTGTGTATGCAACTGCACACATGCCAAGGAGCATAATCAATGGACCAGATTGTGGCTGTGTAGTTCTGGAACAGTTATGAATGGTGGCAGACAATTTATGAATAATACAGGACTGAGGGACTGTCTTTCACCTCTGGAGTCTGTGCTGGCTCTTTGCAAGGATTCAGCTGTTTCCTTCCCATCTCCCCTTACTGTCACTACTCCCTCCACCACCGGCCCACAGACCACCCACCCACTCTTTTTCCATATGCCTGCAGTCTATTACATTTTCAATTTCTTTTATTCATTTTGTTTTTGAAGACTTTGTTTCCATCTCACTCTTGGACAGTACATTCCAGACCCTATCAGGTCATCTTTGGATTTTTTGTCAATCACCTTAAATCTGCACCTTCTAATCCATCAGTTAATGAAAGTAACGGGCAACTTTTATTCTCATGCTTATTACAGAGGTGGGCATATTAAGGAGAGGGTCTTCTGCATATGGGCAGTTAGCTTTTCTTGTGCAATTTACTTCTCAGCTCTTGACATATCCGTGTGTGTAAATCCTGCCCTTTCCTGGGAATTTCCAGGCTCCAACATCCAGCCACCATATTGAAAATGCACCTGGACTACATTTCACTCTCTGTCTACCATGAACATCACTTAATCTCTGTTATCATCCCCATCCATTCTTGGAGGTCTGAGAGACCAAGTCATAGAGTTTTTACAGCAGTGAAAAAAGGCCCTTTGGCTTCGTGCCTGTGTGGGTCATGAAGTATCTAGCTATTCTAATCCCATTTTCCAGCATTCGGCTCACAGCCTTGTGTGCTCTAGCATTTTATTTAAATGCTTCTCTCCAGAGGTTCTCCTGAATACTGCCTAGGAGAAAAGTCCTTTTCCCTTCGTCTCACAAACCTGATTGAGTTTTTTGAAGAAGTAACAAAGAGGATTGATGAGGGCAGAGCGGCAGATGTGATCTATGGGCTTCAGTAAGGCATTTGACAAGGTTCCCCATGGGAAAATCTCACGGAATACACAGAGAACTACCATTTGGATACAGAACTTACATCAAAGGTAGAAGACAGAGGGTGGTGGTGGAGGGTTGTTTTTCAGACTGGAGGCCTGTGACCAGTGGAGTGCCACAAGGATCGGTGCTGGGTTCACTACTTTTCATCATTTATATAAACGATTTGGATGTGACCATAAGAGGTACAGTTAGTAAGTTTGCAGATGACACCAAAATTGGAGGTGTAGTGGACAGCGAAGAAGATTACCTCAGATTACAATGGTATCCTGATCAGATGGGCCAAGGGGCTAAGAAGTGGCAGATGGAGTTTAATTTAGATAAATGCCAATTGCTGCATTTTGGGAAAGCAAATCTTAGCAGGACTTAGCACTTAATGGTCAGGTACTGGGGAGTGTGGCTGAAAAAAGAGATCTTAGAGTGCAGGTTTTTTTAGATTACATTACAGTGTAGAAACAGGCCCTTCGGCCCAACAAGTCCACACCGACCCGCCGAAGCGAAACCCACCCATACCCCTACATTTACCCCTTACCTAACACTACGGGCAATTTAGCATGGCCAATTCACCTGACCCTGCACATCTTTCGGACTGTGGGAGGAAACCGGAGCACCCGGAGGAAACCCACGCAGACACGGGGAGAACGTGCAAACTCCACACAGTCAGTCGCCTGAGGCGGGAATTGAACCCGGGTCTCAGGCGCTGTGAGGCAGCAGTGCTAACCACTGTGCCACCGTGCCGCCCAAAGGTTCATAGCTCCTTGAAAGTAGAATTGCAGATAGATAGGATAGTGAAGAAGGCATTTGGTATGCTTTCCTTTATTGGTCAGAGAATTGAGTACAGGAGTTGGGAGGTCATGTTGCGGCTGTACAGGACATTGGTTAGGCCACTGTTGGAATATTGCGTGCAATTCTGGTCTCCTTCCTATTGGAAAGATGTTGTGAAACTTGAAAGATTTCAGAAAAGATTTACAAGGATGTTGCCAGGATTGGCGGATTTGAACTATAGGGAGAGGTTGAATAGGCTAGGGCTGTTTTCCATGGAGTTTTGGAGGCTGAGGCGTGACTTTATAGAGGTTTATAAAATCATGAGGGGCATGGATGGGATAAATAGACAAAGTCTTTTCCCTGGGATGGGGGTGGGGTGGGGGGCCCAGAACTAGAGGGCATAGGTGTAGGGTGAAAGGGGAAAGATATAAAAGAGACCTAAGGGGTAACTTTGACATGTATGGAATGAGCTGCCAGAGGAAGTGGTGGAGGCTGGTACAATTGCAAATTTAAAAGGCATCTGATTGGGTATATGAATAGGAAGGGTTTGGAGGGATATGGGCTGAGTGCTGGCAGGTGGGACTAGATTGGGTTGGGATATCTGGTTGGCATGGATGAGTTGGACCGAAGGGTCTGTTTCCGTGCTATACATCAATATGACTTTATGACTCAATGATTTGTGACAAGAGACCATGATGATGGCAGTCTGGACAGAGATGGCTGCAGAGGTCACCCATCAAGGGCAGCTGAAGAGAACCTAACTACAATGTCAAAAGAAGAAGAATGATCTGCTGCAGAATGTAACACTGCAGAATGTAATACTTCAGGGTCCGATGAGTGTGAGTCACCATTGTAAGGTTGCCACGTCAGGGAGTTTTCACAAAGGGTGCCACGCATCTCCATCAGATATCTCCTTTTCAGTCAATATCTCTCATGCCACTGCAGCTCTGAACTGCTGTCACCCGTGGTACCTCTTCTCACATGGTGTTCTGCCAATGTTCACACTTTAAACATTAAAAGAGCTAAAACTTCAGAAGCTCATACACCATCAGCTCACTGACCTTTTATCCCAACTTGGAGAATGCATACATCTGATAGCTTTTCACCAACTGCTTGCATGACACAAGGACACAACCACAGAAGATGGTGTTTTGGCTTGAGCCCCATTTGGGTTGAGCCCAATGAGTGGATGCGTTCAACCCCATTTGCTTGAACCAGTCATGTTTGCTGGCATCAGTCAGTGTGACAGCTTTGCTTAGACAGTCTATTGGCCCAGTTAAGCTTCACTCTTTGCATTGTGAGTATTAAACAGCAACAAACTATACCACAAATGACTAAGATTTTTCATGAACTTATGATCATGGAGTGGCTTCACCCATAACCCTGTCAGCATTTGTGCAAAGACATGGCTTGTTTTGAAGACAGGAAGTTGCTGAAGAGCTTAGAAGAAGAGGTCTACCCGGTATATCTTCATAAATATCATTTGATTGGTAAACATGTATTTCCTGTTTTTTGGTTAATAGCAGTGTGCCCAAGGATCTTGGGTAAATGGGTATTTGTGGGTGCAACACAGGTTAGGCAAGATTCTTGACCTATCTGAAAGATTCTGAGAACTTAATGCTCAACCTTTAAGCCACTGGCAGGAAACAGAGATTTTGCCTCCCAGTCAATCATATTCCACAGCTTGGCTTTATAAAAGTTCCAGGCAAGCTGAGAAAATTCCACCCGTTTTGATTTATTTATCCAAAATCCTTCCTTCATGATGTTGAAAATCACACTAACTTTTGGAATATTGCACCTTCTTCAGGTAGTTGGTGGAGTAGGATTATAGGACACAGAATTTATCACAAATGATCATAGTATCATACACTGATGCAATATGATACTCCACTACCTGACAAAGGAGCAGCACTCCGAAAGCTTGTACTTCCAAATAAACCTATTGGACTATAACCTAGAGTTGTGTGATTTTAACTTTGTCCACCCCAGTCCAACACTGGTATCTCCACATCGTGATGTTAAACAACTTTCTGACTTTTCTGCTCTATGGAGTCCACACCTAGTTTCAATCTATTGTATAATTATAATCCCTTGTCCATTAACTTATTCTGACAAATCCCTTCCACATTATTTCTCTAGTCTTCACACCCTACTGGAAATGTGGTGCCCAGAATTTGGCAAAATGACCTTATGGTCTTATGGTCTAGCTTTAGCTCTAGCTTAGACTTATCTTGTGTTTCATTTGGTTTCAGCACAATTCCCTGGCTTGTGTACACTGCCTCTGTTTGTAAAGCCCAGATCTCATATGTCTTCTTAACTGCTTTGTTAATCTGTCCTGTGACCTTCAAAGATTTAGGTACAAATACCTGTAGGTCTCTCTGTTCTTCAGTCTGGTAACATTCAGTTTGTATTGCCTTTCCTCACACTTCCATACGGTAAATTTCGTCTCTCGTTGCAGCTTGCCTACGTGCTCCAGAACTCTGTTGTTATCCTCTCACCCTTTAAAACTTCTGAGCTCTGCGTCAATAGCAAATCTGGAAAATTTATAGATCATCAGATCATGATCATGGAATCCCTACAGTGTGGAAGCAGGCCATTCAGCCCATTGAGTCCACACCAACCCTCTGAAGGACATCCTACTATACCTATCCTATAACCATGAATATCCCATGGCTAATTGACAAATCTGTGGACACAATGGGAAATTCAGCATGGTCAATCCACCCAAGCCACACATCTTGGAGTGTGGGAGGAAACCCGAGCACCCAAAGGAAACCCACGCAGACATGGGGAGAACATGTGAACTCCAGACAAACTGAAGATGGAATTGACCCCAGGTCCCTGGTGCTGTGAGGCAGCACTTCTAACCACTGAGCCACTATGCTGTCCTGCACTCTTAAATCCAATGAAATTGTGGGAAATGTGGAGAACCAACAACAGAAGGAATCCCTATAAACATCCGTATTTGTGGTGTTGGTGGAACCTAATATATAAATGCGTAAGGTGTGTGTGTGTGTGTTGCATTGTGCATGCTTCCATGCACCTGTGTCTTCACAAGGTCTGAGGTATCTCATTTTAACGTGCTAAACTGTGATTTAATGTTAGCTGAGTTATAGCTGCTAATGAGATGGTTGTTTATTGGAAATTGCAGTATGAAGACATTTATTGCCAAATGATTAAATAATAGGTTTTTCTGTCAGCAAATCAGGAAGCGAAGCTATAAAGATAGACCAGGGCAAATTTGTCTAGACAGAGGAACAACATCAAATTTTAAAAGTAAGTTTTTTGTTCTCTTTGCTACAGTGGCAGGAAATAAGATTTTTGACGTCAGTCAAAATATATTGCTCCAATTAGCTACACCCCTGGAGAGAAAAAAATTGGTGAGAAGCTTCAAACAGTAAAAGTAGGCAGGGGGTTGAGGTGTTGGGAATTCAAGCTTGCTGAAGAAACATTTTACTGCTGTCCTATTGACACAAGATTCATCACGTGCTGAGGTGACTTTGGCATGTGCTCATAAGTTGACAGAAATGATTCATTTCTTTAGGTTCTTCACTAAAGAAAGATGTCAAACAGATGTTTGTTTAATAATGATCTAACAGCCATGTATTTGTGTAAATGATTTAATCCACCTATTACATATGTATGTGGTGTGTATATAAATATATACACAAAATATAATATTTTGCATATATGAAATACATACACTTTATGTATGCAAAATATTACCTGTTAAAGGGCACATATACACACAGCTGCACAAACATATATGCCTCAGTATATTAACTGCAGAAAGAGCTCCTTTTATTCCGTTTCAATCAATCATCATTGATCTCCAGGAGGGTTACTTAAACATTTCCATTAATATTTCAAAGTGTACAAATCCATGTTTGTTTTGCTTGAAAGTAGCCCAATTTGAAATGGCTTTGTTCAAAATTTACAGAGATCTGATGTTAATGACTGTACACATTTATCAAATGGCTAAATGAATGATTGCGCTGATCAAAAGTACAGTGCAAATGACACTGCAAAATGATGGATTATGTGCAGATTTTTCTCCTGCTCTCCTTTCTGTCCCAGTCTTCTTTTTGAGTCATACTCTGCTTTCAACTGAGGGTAAGTAGCCAGTCTTCTCCTTATCCTACTTCAGGGCTCCTGGGAGGGACGAGTGAAGGAAACTGTCTATCTTGTTCCTCTAGGACTCCATTGAGTCTCAGTGAGTATTTCCTCATTGATTGAGAACAGAAACTCCTGCACCTTATTTCTGGCATTTACCTGCATCCCACTCCTCCAGGGAATAGTGTCCCCTTAGACAGTTCCTTTGAATATAAATATGATTGTTCACTTTCTCGACTGTTGTTGTCTCAGGTGTCGTGCCCTCTTCCCCTTAAGAGTGTAGACAGTCTACCTTTTCCAACATTTTGATATTACCATCAGGAGCCAGCTATATATGGTTTCTGTTCATCCTTCCACGTTAGTCACACTTTCTAGCACCACGCTGGGGAAGGTGTCAGCAGGTCTTAGGAATCTCAAGTTTCTGCAGTGGTACAAGAGGACGTTGATGAAGAGGATCTCTTCTCCGAGTTCGATTCTATCCTCGGACAACTGCATGTGTGGAATTTGCACATTCTCCCAGTGTCTGTGTGGTGAACAGGTTTCCTGCCACAGTCCCAAAGATGTGCAAGTTAGGTGGATTCACCATGGTAAATTGCCCATGGTGCCTGGGGATGTGCAGGCTAGGTGGTTTATAACATGAGAAATGTAGGGTGACAAGGATAGGATGGGGGGTGTGTCTGGTTGGGATGCTCTTCAAATGATCAGTGTGGACTCAATGGGTCAAATGACCTGCTTCTACACTGTAGGGATTCTATGATTCCTCCGGTCTATATCTCATGATTTACCTGGGTAGGCCTTTTGATGGCATGCCTGAATCCAGGCCTGTTCTATCCTTTCATGATCCTTGCTGCCTAATGGCATGACAACAGTATTTGGAATTCATTGCTGGACACTGGAAGGTGCCTCTTAATCTTAGTACATTGTATAGTGATCCAGTCACATAACAGGAAGATTAGTCATTGTCATTGGTCATTGGTCCTTTTTGAAATTCAGCACATCCCAAAAAAACCATCACAGGCAATTCAATGATTCTGAGATGTAGTTATTGTTATAAGGTAACAAATACAGCAAGCCAATTTGTACACAGGAAGCTCTCAGAATGTGATGAAGTTCCAGGTTATCATTTTTGTGATGTTGGTTGAGGGATAAATATTGGCCTCAGGTCACCAATGAGAATTCACCCACTCTTCTCTGAAATGGTGCTGTGGAATCTTTTACCAGTCACTTCAGAAGTTAAGGCCTAATGGTTTTGACCTTCTGACAGTGATCTCCCCAGTGCACTTTAAGACCCCCTTGCACTTTCCTGAATGATCACTGGACATAACTCCAGGACTGTATTCACTCCAGAACAATGAGCAAATTGAGTGAGCAGCACCCACATATGACTGACCAGACCGCTGACCACTCCTCGACTGAGAAGATGTGATTCCACTGACTGCTGGCCCCATAGGATGGTCAGTTCCTGATTGTAATTGGACAGATCCCCTGACAGTGAATGTCCCATGCAGAATACTGCCTGTGGCCCAGCCCCTGGACTGTGCCAATGACTGTCAGTACGAAGATTTCCAGACCGACAGTGCTCCCTCACTGACTGGGCTGAGGACTGGCCCGCAGCCAGTTTCCAACATGAGCATTTGCTTGAATAAACCTGCAAAGTGTTTGCTGCACAGGCAGCTGGCATGAACTGGAGGTGTTAGATTAGCATCTTGGAGTTCTGCACAGCAAGACAACCACCCCCCAACCCTCGACTGATCCCTACTGGCAAGCAGCCTGCTTGTGTGTCTGTGCAAAAGAGCTCATTAATACAGCAATAGTAACGGCCTTTAGGCTCTGGCTGAAGTGCTAAGAGGAATAACAAAGAAAGGCAATGCAAGGATGCTAAAACATGCAGGTAGACATTAAGTGAGTTAGTGCTAAGGGAGAAGGTGAGGGGCTGAGGAGCTCTGTCCCACAGCTCCCACCCACAGTGTCCTTGCTGCAGCTTTTCAATGCTAGTTACAAGTAGGCCATGCAAATTAGCTCAGTGCTTCCGAAAAGACTTACACGTTGACTAAAGAAGTGTCATGTTAGTCATGAAGGTTAGTAAATGTTGGATGACTACTGAGGAAGACTACTGAGGAAGGGGTTGTGAGACTGAAGCTCATGAATCATGCCTTGCGATGCTGAGCAACATGGCTCCTCACAGCCAGCAGTAAGTGAGCTGAAGTCCCAGGTCCTCATTCTGATTTTCAGGTCAAGAATTCTTGTTTGGTAAAATTGGAAGCTGAATATTAATGAGGTGAGTAGTGGCATTAATAAAATGCATAACCAGCAATAATCACCCTTAATTAGCAACCCGCTGTCGCCTAGTGAGAAACCATTATCCTCTGATTTTTCTCTTTCAGTCACAACTGCTCTGGACATATCTTTTGACTCTTTGTTTGCTCCATCTCCATTCTCTTTGCCCTTAGAGGATTAATTCTTCAGTCATTCAATGTCTCATGTTCCAGCCTATCACAGACCTGCCTTTAGCCCTTCACCCACACACCCTTTACTCAAAAGCCACTCAAGATGTCCAACTTTTCCTGGTACTGATGACAAATCACAGCTATGAAAAAAGATCTGTTGCCTTCCCTCTCTGCTGATGCTGTCATGATCTGCTGAGTATCTCCACCATTTTCTGTTATCATTATTATTATTATTATTATTGTAGACAAAGGTAATACTTTGAATGGAGTTGAAGGCTTGGGAGGGAGATGCAGTATAAAGTGTTCACGTTAACATGTAAGCAAAATAATCTATACAAGTAGAGATTCAAGATCACCTGACTGCTTGAACTAATAGGAGATTCTTCCAGGCAGATCCCTCACGTGAAGCCTTCTCCAGTATATAGTGAGAAGATAATGATCAATAACAGGTTACATTTGCTGACAGCCAGATCTCCCACAGTCTCACAGATCTCCCACAGTCCCACAGATCAACCTCCATCCAAGCAAAACCAAGCTACAGCCCCCAGTGGTGATAACAAAATTATACCCAGTGCACAGCTTGATCATCTCATCTACCACTTATGCTTTAAGCTTCAAAGCAGTTCCTGATAAAGCATTTATTGGAATAGTTCATTGAAGAGTTTAATTTACTTATTTCAGCTCCAGGACATCTCTACAGGAGTTCTTCAGGGTAGTGACCTAGGCACAACCATCTTCAGCTGTTCCATCAATGATCTTCTCTCCATCATAAAATCAGAAGAGCGATATGTTTGATGATGAATGCACAATGTTCAGAACCATTTGCAACTCCCCAGACACCGAAGAAGTCATGTTCAGGTAGAGCAAGATGTGGACAATATCCAGACTTTGGATGACAAGTAGCAAATGGCATGCACACTACACAAGTGCCAAACAGAATCTAACCAATGCTATAACATTCAATAGTGTAACTGTACTGAATCCCCCACTATCAAAATCCTGGAGTGAACATTGACCAGAACCCGAACAAGACCATCCATATCAGTACCATTCCTGAGAAACAGCTAAGTATCACTTTTGTCACATTTCATGAACCTTCTGTGAGGCCTAGTGGGTTTGCTCTAGCTTTCAGTCCTGACTCACTACACACCACTTGCCATGACAGCCTGATCTGAAGCCAGCCTGATTCTTCCACTTGTTGTGGTAAAAGTACTTGCACTGTGGAGATACCCCTGAGATCCCTAACCCTAGTGCCATATTTAAGAATGTGTTACACACCTGGCCAAACGCTGTAAGTCTGGAGCCAAATCCTGTACGACCAGAAACAATTGTCCTAGCCATGCAGATAAGGGGAAATTGACTCCCGTTTTGTGAACAGACACTTGGAGGTCCTGGTGGACAGGGTGGTATAGAGAAGGGATATCCTCTTCTCCCAGGCTCAGTAGTGGAGGCCATGCCAGTTTGGTCTGAGGAGGCCACCCATGTTAGTGTGGTCTCCATGGTCTGGAGAAGTGGCAGTACTGCTGAATCGAGGTCACTGACCTTCTCTGCTCTGTCAGGACAGATGTCACAATATTCTCTCTGTTACTGCACATTCACTCAATCTCTCTTCCCCACCTGTAGCAAAACTGACAGCTGGGGCACCCATTTTGAATTCACTCACTCTCTATTTATCTGACTCCAGGAAAAAGTGGTGCTAGGATGGGTGGCAGAGGACCTAATATTTGGCTGCTCACCCCGTATGAAGAGAGGATCTTGGCCCTCGGTGGTGAGGGCCAAAACTGCTCTTGTAGAGATGCAGAAACCTCTATGTGCCGGAGACTTAGCACAAAGCATTGTCCATTGCTGTGCTACTCTCCCATGAGCCCAACTCTGAATGTCTTCCTGACACGGCACATTTATCCCTGTCCGTGACATATTTTCTCTCTCTCTCTCTCTCTCTCTCTCTCTCACAGGTATGTGTGGCATTATCAGGGTCTCCATTCTGAACAGAGTGGTGCCACAAGGCATGACGTCCCCACCTCTGAGGATGACGGTACTGATCTCTCAGATGATTCACCAACAGGGCTGCCACCTGCTATCTCCATCAGCTCAGAGACTGGCACCTTGGTTGGTATGTTCTCTAGTCCCAGTCAGGAGCACCTGCTAGTGAACATCTCACTGCCTTTCTTCAGCTGGTGTAAGAAGAAATGCCCCAAGTCACTGACACTCCCAAGTCAGTGGGAGGTCAGATACCCATTCAGCCCCAGGCAGGAGAAGGCCCCATGGTGTCAGTCATTCCTAACTCTACTGACTTGCACAGGCAGATGCAGGATCATCAGGCAGGCTGGTCAGAGGCATTGAGCAAGCTGTCACAAAGGCTGCTGGACTACAGCAACACCATTGGGACCCTGCTTCTGCCAGGGTGCACCTGCCTCTGGACAGGACATACTCAGAAAATCTGAGTCCTCCAGATACAAATGCTTCAAGTGTTGTCCAACAGAAACTGCAAAGCCAAGGGACACCACTATAGGGGAGGTTTCCTCCACCCCAGCTGCCGACCCCAGGACTGCACTATGATGTAGTGGGAGGGAAAGAAAGGAGACTTTCTGAGGAACACAGACAACACGAGTGACACTTCAGTGCAAATCTGTATTCACAATTGTCAACAAAAACAGACATCGCTGGGGAAACTCGACAGGCAGCATCTGTGGAGAGACCATGCAGAGTGAACGATTCAGGTCCCTTCTTCAGAGATGCATTTGTAAATGTATGGTCACTTTTCAACATCAGGTGTGTGAATGAGTCTGTCAAGAAGCAACTGCAACATTCGATGTGTCAGCTGCCCTGTGGTAGAATATTTCATTTTTATGTAAGGCTGTCAAATGACAGGGAGGCCATTTGGTCCTTTCACCTGTGCTCGTTCCACGGAAGAAAAATTTTAGGAATTTCACCAGGGCTAATTTCAGTTACTGTTACCTCATAAGTCATCCCAGAATGAGGAAGTGGAACCAATGTCTAGATTAGAGTGGTGCTGGAAAAGCACAGCAGATCAGGCAGCATCCGAAGAGCAAGAGAATCAATGTCTCGGGCAAAAGCCCTTTATCTGGAATGGAGAGATAAATGTGGGTGGGGAGAAGGTAGCAAAGAGTACAATAGGTGAACGGGGGTGGGGATGGAGGTGATAGATCAGAGAGGAGGGTGGGGGAAGGTCGCAAAGAGTACAGTAGGTGAAAGGGAGTGGGGATGGAGATGATAGGTCAGAGGGGAGGGTGGAGTGGATAGCTGGGAAGGGAGATTGACAGGTAGGACAGATCATGAGGACAGTGCTGAGCTGGAAGTTAGGAACCTGGGGTAAGGTGGGGGGAGGGGAAATGAGGAAACTGGTGAAGTCCACATTGATGCCCTGGGGTTGAAATGTTCCGAGGCGGAAGATGAGGCGTTCTTCCTCCAGGCATTGGGTGGTGAGGGAGCGGCGGTGAAGGAGGCCCAGGACCTCCATGTCCTCGGCAGAGTGGGAGAGGGAGTTGAAATGTTGGGCCCCAGGGCGGTGTGGTTGATTGGTGCGGGTGTCCCGGAGATGTTCCCTAAAGCGCTCTGCTAGGTGGCGTCCAGTCTCCCCAATGTAGAGGAGACTGCATCGGGAGGAACGATACAATAAATGGTATTGGTGGATGTGCAGGTAAAATTTTGATGGATGTGGAAGACTCCTTTAGGGCCTTGGATGGAGGTGAGGGAGGAGGTGTGGGCGCCGGTTTTTCAATTCCTGCGGTGGCAGGGGAAGGTGCCAGGATGGGAGGGTGGGTTGTAGGGGGGCGTGGACCTGACCAGGTAGTCACAGAGGGAGCGGTCTTTGCGGAAGCTGGAAATGGGTGGGGAGGGAAATATATCCCTGGTGGTGGAGTCCGTTTGGAGGTGGCAGAAATGTCGGCAGATGATTTGGTTTATGCGAAGGTTGGTAGGGTGGAAGGTGAGGACCAGGGGCGTTCTGTCCCTGTTACGGTTGGAGGGGTGGGGTTTGAGGGAGGAGGTGCGGGATGTGGATGAGATGCGTTGGAGGGCATCTTTAACCACGTGGGAAGGGAAATTGCGGTCTCTAAAGAAGGAGGCCATCTGCTGTGTTCTGTGGTGGAACCGCTCCTCCTGGGAGCAGATACGGCGGAGGAATTGGGAATACAGGATGGCATTTTTGAAGGAGATAGGGTGGGAAGAGGTGTAATCCAGGTAGCTGTGGGAGTCGGTGGGTTTGTAAAAAATGTCAGTGTCAAGTCGGTCATCATTTAATGGAGATAGAGAGGTCCAGGAAGGGGAGGGAGGTGTCAGAGATGGTCCAGGTGAATTTAAGATCGGGGTGGAATTTGTTGGTGAAGCTGATGAACTGCTCAATCTCCTCGCGGGAGCACGAGGTGGTGCCGATGCAGTCATCAATGTAGCGGAGGAAGAAGTGGGGAGTGGTGCCGGTGTAATTACGGAAGATGGACTGTTCTACCTAGCCGACAAAGAGACAGGCATAGCTGGGGCCCATACGGGTGCCTATGACTACTCCTTTGATCTGGAGGAAGTAGGAGGATTCGAAGGAGAAATTGTTGAGGGTGAGCACCGGTTCAGCCAAACAAATGAGAGTGTCAGTGGAAGGATACTGTTGGGGACATCAGGAGAGGAAGAAAAGGAGAGCTTGGAGACCCTGGTCATGGCGAATGGAGGTGTAGAGGGATTAGATGTCCATGATGAAGATGAGGCATTGGGGGCTGGGAAAACAGAAGTCTTGGAGGACGTGGAGGGCATGGGTGATGTCTTGAACATATGTGGGGAGTTCCTGGACTGGGGGGAATAGGACAATATCGAGGTAGGTGGAGATGAGTTCGGTGTGGCAGGAGCAGGCTGAGACAATGGGTCGGCCAGGGTGGTCAGGATTGTGGATCTTGGGAAGGAGGTAGAATCGGGCGGTGCAGGATTCCCGAACTATGAGGTAGGAGCTTGTGGGTGGGAGATCCCTGAGGTGATGAGATTGGGTATGGTCTGGGAAATGATGGTTTGGTGATGGGGGGAGTGGGGTCATGGTCAAGGGGATGGTAGGAGGAGGTGTCCTCAAGTTGGCACCTGGCTTCAGCGGTGTAGATGTCAGTGCGCCAGACTACCACTGCACTCCCTCACCATCAAGCCAGCAGATAAAGGTCGGGATTGGAGCAGAGGGAGTGGAGGGCAGTGCGTTGTGTGGGTGAGAGGTTGGAGTGAGGGAGGGGGTTAGACAGGTTGAGGCGGTTAATGTCTCAGCGGCAGTTGGAAATGAAGAGGTCGAGGGCGGGTAGTAGGCCAGCACGTGGTGTCCAGGTGGATGGAGTGTGTTGGAGGTGGGTGAAGGGATCCTCGGAAAGTGGGCGGGAGTCCTGACTGTGAAAGTAAGCTCGGAGGCGGAGGCGGTGGAAGAAGTGTTCGATGTCACGGTGTGTATTAAATTCATTGATGCGTGGGTGGAGGAGGATGAAGGTGAGTCCTTTGCTGAGGACTGATCATTTGTCCTCAGTGAGGGGGAGGCCTGGGGAGATAGTGAAAACTCGGCAGGGCTGGAGCTAGGACCTGGTGTGGATGTGGAGCTGGGAGTGGGGGTGGAGCCTGTAACTGGAGTGGGTGTGGTGGTTGGGGGAATGGGGGTGGAGTCATGAGCAGGGTGATATTCCCCTCAGGGTTCTGGGAAGCAGGGATGGTGACAGTGGGATCTGTGGGGAACGTGGTACCAATGGCCTGTTGAAGATGCTCTGGGATCTCCCAAAGTGGAGAAATTTTCTCCACTCCCCCATTATTTTGACAGTAACTAATTCAATTCACTTTCAATGTTTCTTGCCTTGTTTTCTGGGCAATAAAAAATCATCAAAAATCCAAAAGCTAAACAAATGAGTCCTGCATGACAGGAATCTTCTGTGTAGTATGTCACCATATGAATGGGTCTGCCGATCTCTGGAATGAGGTGCCATACTTTAATCCCTTAGTGAGTTTGAGCTACTTTTTTGCTTTGCCTTTGTGCTCAGCAGAGGCACATGGGGAGCTAAATTAGTGAAAAACCCAGTTAGAACAGGAACATTTCAGACCCTTGAGCCTGTGCTATAAGTTGTGAAATCATTGCTGATTGAAACTTCACTTTCATTTACTCGTCTTTGCTCAAAGTCTCTTGGACACATTGTTTAACAAAATAAAACTACTGGTCTCACTCCTGACAACTCCAGTTGTGCCAGAATTCACAAGCTTCTCAGAGTGAGATTTCCAGAAATCTCTCCAGATGCTGGAACATGCTCAAAATGCTCAAAACAGAAAATGCTGCCAATTAGCAGTGACAATAGCATATGTACGGAGAGAAAGATTTCAGAGAACTAACCTTTCATTAAGTCTTGTTCTTCAGCAGCATAATCTGCAAATGTCTGGTGTTTTCTTCCACTTTTTCACTCTGAGCTGACTGAACCTGGATACATTAACTAACTGCCTGATTCTTACTGTGGGGTAAAAACAATGACTGCAGATGCTGGAAACCAGATTCTGGATTAGTGGTGCTGGAAGAGCACAGCAATTCAGGCAGCATCCGAGGACAGGCAAAATCGACGTTTCGGGCAAAAGCCCTTCATCAGG
>NC_057743.1:3374337-3380240 GCF_004010195.1 Chiloscyllium plagiosum
GGACAAGTCGAGTTGCTGGAGGTTAGAAACTAGGATGAGGTGGGGGAAGGGGAAATGAGGAAACTGTTGAAATCCACATTGATGCCCTGGGGTTGAAGTGTTCCGAGGCGGATGATGAGGCGTTCTTCCTCCAGGCGTCTGGTGGTGAGGGAGCGGCGGTGGAGGAGGCCCAGCACCTCCACTTCCAGCACCACTAATCCAGAATCTGATTCTTACTGTATTAACATGAACATTTGACAGTAACTGTGTAGACAGAAATGGAGTCAATGTATTGAGGTGAATATGACTCCTCTTCAAAGATGGAGTTAAATGTGGTTGGGTAGAACATAGAACAATACAGGCCCTTCGGCCCCCGATGTTGTGGCGAACATTTATCTTAATCTAGGATCAACCTAACCTACGCACTCCTCAATTTACTGCTGTCCATGTGCTTCTTCAACAGTTGCTTAAATGTCCCTAATGTCTCTGACTCTTCTACCACTGCTGGCAAAGCTTTCTATGCACCCAGCAGTCTCTGTACAAATGAACTTACCCCTTATAACTTCCTCTAATCACCTTAAAATTATGACCCCTCATGACAGCCATTTCTGCCCTGTGGACTTTTCCCTAGCAATATACTCTATCTGCTTCTCATTACCTTGTACACCTCTATCAAGTCACCTCGCTTCCTTCTTCTGTCCAGTGTGAAACTCAGCCTGTTATTTCTACTGTCACCTTGTTATTTTCCCATCTTGTCACCTCCAAGGAGGTCAAGCAAATTGAGACCAGAAGCTGATTCAGGCATGTGTCAATCTGTCTTTTGCAAATCTGGAAACCATTGTTGTTCCTTCTTTAAAAAAGCTGAGATTTGTTCATATTTGGATGTTGGAAATCATCCCTTTGGGAATTTGCAAGTGTCAATCAATGCCTCTTTAATTTCAATGTTGCAACCATCTCTCAGCAAAGACAAAATTAAAATAACAAAACCTTAACTAAAGCCAGTGTTAAAATGCACCCATTAATCTTCTTTGTCCCAAGTTTCTTTTCAAAACAGCCCTGATTTTTGTTATGGTAATGTCCTCCTTTCATTTGCAGCAATTGCTTTGTCATTTGTTATTTTCAAATTCCTCCTTTGCCGACACTGTTCTATTAAACTGCACCTAGATGGCAATGGACTCTGCAAGTATTTCTTCACCAGTTTTTCTCTCCCGCTGCAAACGTATATAATGTTGGGAGAGTTATCAGGCTTTGTGTTAAGAGTAGGGAGACTTGTTCGATGGCATAGTTGACTCTGGGGAGTCAGTTCAGAGGAGTCTGTTGCCATTTTATTATTACTGCCGCACGATGTTCATGAACTGCTGCCATTTTTCAAACATTTAATCAGGAGGGGGGCCTGCATTTTTCTTTCCAGTCAGAAAATGTTCCCTCTCTCTTTAGGACTGACCAAAACAAAGGCTAGAAACTCTCAAGCTTAGCAAAATAGTTTTAATTTGATCATAAGATTTGAGAATCTCTAATCTCAGAATCCAGTTTTATTGTAGCCTAAATTCAGAACACAAATATTTTTTGTTAATGATTTTCAATGGGATCGAATTTGTGTTTTTGGGTCTTGGGGTGTGGGGCGGGGGGTGTGGGTGATTGAATGTGGTGGAAGAGAGTAGTGGGATGGAGTGGTGGGCAGTTTGAAGTCAAATTAAATTATATTTTACTGACTCACACCACGTTCAATCTGAAAATATAATCAAACTTAATATCGTATTACCCTGTGTACTAATAAGTTATTAGATTAGATTCCCTACAGTCCCTTCAGCCCAACAAGTCCACCCCAACCCTCCGAAGAGTAACCCACCCAGACCCATTTTCCTCTGAATGATGCACTTAGTACTACGGGCAATTTAGCATGACCAATTCACCTAACCTGCACATCTTTGGAGTGTGGGAGGAAACTGGAGCACACGGAGGAAACCCACACAGACACGGGGAGAATGTGCAAACTCCACACAGTCTCCAGAGGCTGGAATCGAACTTGGGACTCTGGTGCTGTGAGGCAGCAGTGCTAACCACTGAGCCAGGAACAATTTTATACAGATTGGCTTTAAACTTACTAAAGGGATTTTTAATCAAAGCTGACTCCTGATATATGTGTTCCTTAATTTAAACAAAAAAATCTCTGCCTATTGATATACTGTGCAGTATTGCTTTTTTCTGACATTTTAACTGGTTACAAGATATTTTTTAAAATAACTCCAGTGTGGGGCCAACTCCCACAATATAGGGACAACAGCATTGGTTTTGTTGCTTCAGTCTTTATTTTTATGGTCTCATTTTCTCTTCTCTTCACTCAGGGATAGAATTTAGGTAGGGTATCCACCGGATCCATCAACACAGACCACTCTCTTTGAACTACCACGTGCTTACCTGAGGGGTAGAGGGGCAGGTGAGAAGGCTATTTTGATGCCATAATAATGGTGCCTTGCTTGATACCATGATTACTCATGGTGGGGGTTTGGAGCGGAGGCATTCGGTGGCTCACTGTCTGTGGCCCAAGTGAGATGGTTATATAGTCAATTGATTCTCACTTAATGAGCTCCTCCTGCACCCAGTTGGGTTTTATTACTTTACCTGTGATAGAGGAGGTGTTTGCCAAGTCTCCAGGTTGCCAGTTTAAACCGGAGGCCAGGTACCTTGACCAAGTTGAGAGATATTGTTGCCACCTGTTCAGGCACCCTCTGCTCATTAGAGGCTCACCATCCCCTCACCTTGTGCTCAGGTATTTCTCTTGTCATGCAACCCTTCACCCCATTTCCTGCCCTGGCCATGGCAGGGAGTTGAGAGCCTCAGATTGTCAGGCTGCACAAGGCTACAGACGTTTCTGAACCCAGTCTGAAAGAACTTCAACAGTGTGTGATAAGTCTAATTCAGGAATGAAAAGGTTAAAATAGTTGGCTGTTTTGAAATAACAGGGATTATGCAAAACTGAAACAGTCAGCAAAAATGCATTTTGAATGCGGAAACCTCATTAATTCTGTCCACAACTGATCAATTAATTCCAGTAAATCAGCAACCATTGCTTTTGTTTAAAACACATAAATGGCACCACCTTAGAAAGTGATCCTCCCAACCCTCCCCATGATAGTGAATGGTGTTAAATGACTGTGCAACTGGATTGGACCTAGTTTCCTGAACTAGTTATTGACCAGTTAATCAAACCAAGAGTATATAAACAAATGGGCTGTTATCATTTGGCTTACTGACATGATAGCCTGACCTATGAATGTTTCTTTCTTTGTCCATTTCATGAATCATTAGCTTGTGTGAAGTGAGTGTTCCTACTGTAAGATTGTGAAAATTAGGATAAATGGAAATGATTTGACCTCTAGCTAGCTTATTGACTGTGTGTTAGTACCATTCACTACCTAGATTACAGCTGCTGGTAATTGCAATGGAGAAATGAGTGTTCTCAGTATAATGGATGATTGTTTCAGCATTTGTATGGGAGCAGACCAATGAGCAGGCTCAATGAGCGTTGAACTGAATGCTGTGCGGACATTACTCTGTTTCCCAGCCTCAAACATTTGATAGCGAGAAACATTTTCAAGACTCTGGAGTTTATTTTAGTTAAGTGTGAAATATTGCATTTTGGTAAGGCAAATCAGGGCAGGACTTATACACTTAATGATAGGGTCCTGGGGAGTGTGGCCAAACAAGGAAACCTTAGGATGCAGGTTCATAGTTCCTTGAAAGTGGAGTTCACAGGTACACAGGGTAGTGAGGAAGGTGTTTGTTATGCTTGTCTTTATTGGTTAGGGCATTGAGTATACGAGTTGGAATGTCATGCTGTGGCTGTGGAAATTATTGGGTAGGCCAGTTTTGGAATACTGTGTCAAGTGTGGTCTCTCTTTTATAATAGAGATGTTGATAAACTCGAATTGCTTCAGAAAAGATTTACAAGGATGGGGGTTGTCAGGGCAGGAGGGTTTGAGCTGCAGGGAGAGGCTGAATAGTCTGGAGCTATTTTCCCTGAAACTTCGGAGGCTGAGGAGTGACCTTGAAGAGGTTTAAAAAATCATGAGGGAATGAACAGAGTGAATATTCAAGGTATTTTTCCCAAGGTAGGGGAGTCCAAAGCTACAGGTTATAGGTTTAAGGGGAAAGATATAAAAGGGACCCGGGGGTAACTTTTTCATGCAGAGGTGATGCATGTATGGAATAAGCTGCTAGAGGAATAGAGTCATAGAGATGTACAGCACGAAAACAGACCCTTCATTCTAACTCGTCCATGCTGACCAGATATCCTAACCTAATCTAGTCCCATTTGCCAGCACTTGGCCCATATCCCTCTAAAGTGAGGACTGCAGATGCTGGAGGTTAGAGTCAAGATTAGAGTGGTGCTGGAAATGTACAGCAGGTCAGGTGGCATCTGAGGAGCAGAAAAATCGCATTTCAGGCAGGAGCCCTTAATCAGGAATTCCGCTGGAAGCCTCGGGGTTGGAGAGATAAATGGGAGTGGGGTGGGGCTGGAGGTAAGGTAGCTGAGAGTGCAATAGGTGGATGGAGGAAGGGGTAAAGGTGATAGGTCAGAGAGGAGGGTGGAGAGGATGAGTGGGAAGGAAGATTGGTAGATGGGACAGGTCATGAGGAATATGCCAAGCGGGAAGTTTGGAAATGGGTAAGGTGGGGAGAGGGGAAATGAGAAAACTGGTGAAGTCCACATTGATGCCCTGCGATTGAAGGGTTTCGAGGCAGAAAATGAGGCGTTCTTCCTCCAGGTGTCGGATGGTGAGTAAGTGGCAGTGGTGGAGGCCCAGGACTTGCATGTCCTCAATAGAGTAGTAGGAGGAGTTGAAATGTTCAGCCACGGGGTGGTGGGTTTGATTAGTGCGGGTGTCATGGAGATGTTCCCTGAAGCGCTCTGCAAGAAGGCATCCAGTCTCCCCGATGTAGAGGAGACCGCATCGGGAGCAATGGATGCAATAAATGACATTTGTGGAAGAGCAGGTGAAACTTTGATGGATGTGGAAATCTTCTTTGAGGCCTTGGATGGAGGTGAGAGGGGAGGTGTGGGTGCAGGTTTTGCAATTCCTGCGGTGGCAGGGGAGGATGCCAGGAGGGGAGGGTGGGTTGTTGGGGAGCGTGGACCAGACCAGGTAGTCACGGAGGGAACGGTTTTTGCGGAAGGCAGATAGGGGTCATAGAGTCATAGAGATGTGGGGAGGGAAATATAGCCCTGGTGGTGGGGTCCGTTTGTAGGTGGTGAAAATGTTGGTGGATGACGCGGTTTATGTGGAGGTTGGTGGGGTGGAAGGGGAGGACCAGGGGTGTTCTGTCCTTGTTGCGGTTGGAGGGGTGAGATTTGAAGGCAGGATGTGGATGAGATGCATTGGAAGGTATCTTCAACCACATGGGAGGGGAAATTACTGTCTTTAAAGAAGGCTTTATCCCTCTAAGTTGAAGGGCGTCTTCTCAGATGCTGCCTGACCTGCTGTTCTTTTCCAGCAACACACTTTCAACTCTGATCTCTAGCATCTGCAGACCTCACTGTCTCCACATCTCTCTAAAACCTTGCTATTCATATATCCATCCAGATGCCTTTTAAATGTTATAATTATACCAGCCTCCACCACTTCCTCTGGGTTGCCCTTGGGTCCCTTTCATATTTTTCCCCTCTCACCCGAAACCTATGCCCTCTCGTTCTGGATTTGCCTGACCCCAGGGCAAAGACCTTATCTATTTATCATATCCATGACCCTCATGGTTTTGTAAACCTTTATAAGGTCACCCCTCACTAAACACCTCCTTCACTATCCTATCTACCTGTGACTCCACTTTCAAGGAGCTATGAACCTGCACTCCAAGGTCTCTTTGTTCAACAACACTCCCTAGGACCTTACCATTAAGTATATAAGTCCTGCAAAGATTTGCTT
>NC_057743.1:3380399-3412440 GCF_004010195.1 Chiloscyllium plagiosum
CTCTTTGTTCAGCAACACTCCCTAGGACCTTACCATTAAGTGTATAAGTCCTGCTAAGATTTGCTTTCCCAAAATGCAGCACCTCGCATTTATCTGAATTAAACTCCATCTGCCACTTCTCAGCCCATTGGCCCATCTGGTCAAGATCCTGTTGTAATCTGAGGTAACCCTCTTCGCTGTCCACTACACCTCCAATTTTGGTGTCATCTGCAAACTTACTAACTGTACCTCTTATGCTCGCATCCAAATCATTTATGTAAATGACAAAAGGTAGAGGGCCCAGCACCGATCCTTGTGGCACTCCACTGGTCACAGATCTCCTGTCTGAAAAACAACCCACCACCACCACCCTCTGTCTTCTACCTTTGGGCCAGTTCTGTATCCGAATGGCTCGTTCTGCCAGTGTTCCGTGAGATCTAAGCTGCTAATCAGTCTCCCATGGGGAACCTTGTCGAACGCCTTACTGAAGTCCATATAGATCACATCTACCACTCTACCCTCATCAATCCTTTTTGTTACTTCTTCAAAAAACTCAATCAAGTTTGAGACATGATTTCCCACGCACAAAGCCATGTTGACCATTCCTAATCAGTTCTTGCCTTTCCAAAAACATGTACATCCTGTCCCTCAGGATTCCCTCCAACAACTTGTCCACCACTGACATCAGGCTCACTGGCCTATAGTTCCCTCGCTTGTCTTTACCACCCTTCTTAAACAGTGGCACTATGTTAGCCAATCTCCAGTCTTCCGGCACCTCACCTGTGACTATTAATGATACAAATATCTCAGCAAGAGGCCCAGCAATCACTTCTCTAGCTTCCCACAGAGTTCTAGAGTACACCTGATCAGGTCCTGGGGATTTATCCACCTTTATGCGTTTCAAGACATCAAACACTTCCTCCTCTGTAATATGGACATTTTGCATGGTGTCATCATCTATTTACTGATCACGATCCCGTTGTACTCTGTTAACCTTCTTCACTGTCCATGACACCTCCAATTTTGGTATCATCTGCAAATTTACAAACTGTACCTCCTATGTTCACATCCAAATCATTTACATAAAAGACAAAAAGTGGTGGACCCAGCATTGACCCTTGTGGCACTCTACTGGTCACAGTCTGAAAAGTAACCCTCCACCACTACCCTCTGTCTTCTACCTTCGAGTCAGTTCTATATCCAAGTAGTTAGTTCTCCCTGTATTCCATGAGACCTAACCTTGCTAACCAGTCTCCCATGGGGAACCTTGTCAAATGCCTTACTGAAGTCCATTTATATCCTGATGAAGGGTTTTTGCCTGAAATGTCGAGTCTTCTGTTCCTCGGGTGCTGCCTGACCTGCTGTGCTTTTCCAGCACAACACTCTCGACTCTATGTAGATCACGTCCACCACTCTGCCCTCATCGATCCTCTTTGTTACTTCTTCAAAAATCTCAATGAAGTTCATGAGGCATGATTTCCCACACATAAAGCTGTGCTGACTATCCATAATCAATTGGTGCAGACTGGTACAATTGCAACATTTCAAAGTCATCTGGATGGGTATATGAATAGGAAGGGTTTACAGCATATAGGCCAAGTGCTGGCAAATGAGACTAGTTTAATTTGGGATATCTGGTCAGCATAGATGAGTTGGACCGAAGGGTCCATTTCCTGTGCTGTATGACTCATCTCATTCTCTGACCCCTCAGACCTTCAGAAACCTGTTTGGTTTCTTTGCAAAAAATTACTATTGCAATAGGGCCCTGTTTTAGGATCTTGGAGCAACTTTGCAATGATGGCATGATGGAGTCCCTCATTGGGTATAAAAACATGGTGTGGGAGGAATTCAGGCAGGAGAAAAATGTAGAGAGCTAGTTGGAAGCCTAAAGTCTTGCCATGTAAGTGTTAGAAATATTCAGTACAGACCAGCTAACATTGGGCAGCAAGATTTACAGAATAGTCTTTTAAAAATGTAACAGTAAAATGGTGTTTCTCTGAACATCATGTGTTGTAATATTTAGTCTTAAAATGTAATAAAGACAGCTCTTTACTTTACCTTCTCCTTTAGCATGTTGTCTCGAATCCAAAACTCTTGGATGTTAGCACAAAGCCAAACAGTAATAAAGTTCTGCGTTTTTTAAAGTTATTTTCAATCCCCAAATTTTGGTCCCTGTGAGTAAAGTACATGAATTTCTGCTGAATTGAGATTTTCAGCCTCATGACTAAACAAAATTCAAATGCAGCCTGCATTGCTGTACTGAGAGAATGCTGCATTGTTACAAGAACCTGCTTTCAGATTAGATTTAAACTGAGGCCTTACCTAGCCTCATGTGTGGATGTAAAAATTCCCCTGGCATTATTTAATGAACTATGCTAACCTCTTCCTACTTTGATTAGCATGTTCCTAAAACACCTTTGGAAACAGAATAATTAGGAATTCACCCGGTTTCTATTTGTGAAATCACCTACTGGCACCTGCAGGACACAAGTGTCTGCTCTCAGGAAGCATGTCATTTCCTGTAGCGTGCTTTGGAATGTGCTGAGAAAACAAGACACATTACAGAGATCCAAAGCAGTCCATTTCAGAGCATCTCCGACTTTCATGAAAAAGAAGGCTAAGGTATTCCACTTCTGTACTCAACGTCCTCCGTTTTCCCTCCATTTGGTGTTACAGGAAGAAGGTTGGTATTGGAGAAAAACTGGAGACCATGACTTTCATCAGTGCTGACAGTTGCTTTGCAGTCAGACAACAACATATCTTTGTTACATCCAAATTTGCCAACTTCAATGTTGTTCTGGTCAGTGTCCCAACCTTGCTCTCTCTGAATTCTTGAACTCATCCAAAGCTCTGGTTCTTATATCTTTCCTGGCATGATATCCCATTCATCCATCACTGTTGTCCCACTTATCTACATTGATTCACAGAATCACAGAATTACTTAGAATTACAGTGTAGAAGAAGGCCATTAGGTGTATCATGACTACACCATCTCCATTATCTAGTCTGGCTTTATTGTCTAATGCCTTTTCCCCATATCCTATTTCTATCCAAATATTTATCCAATGCCCTCTCAAATGCTTCAATTGAACTGATCTTCACCACATTTCCAAGTAGTGCACTGCAGACCCTAAGTACAGTTGGTTCTGCTACAACGCACGTTTCTTCAACGTGAATTGGCTTTAACGTGATTGAAGAATTTCGACTGTTATTTATAGAACATGAATTTCCCTTACCTGTATTGGCTATAATGTGATTTCAGTCTCATTGGTTTAAATGGCACTGTTACTGAGCAATTTTCTAATGACACAGGATCGCACGAGAACGGAACAATCGCAATATATCAGAACCAACTGTACTCACTGAGTGAAAAGGTTTCTTTCTCACATCGCACTTGCTTCATTTACACCTCACTTTAAATCAATGTTTGTTTTCTCATTTCTTTTATGAGCAGGAACAGCTTCTCCCTATCTGCTCTATCGAGTTCCCTCATGATTTTGAATACCACCATTAAACCTCCTCTCAGCTGCTTTCTCTCCTGAGACAACAATCCCAACTTCTTCAACCTACTCTCATAACTGAAGTTCCTTCTTCCTGGAAATCTTGTAAATGGTTTCCGGTTAAGCAATGCTTTGATATTAAACTTTCCATCTTTGTTTTCAAACACCCCCATGGGTGTTACATTTCTCCCCACCCCATGCCCATCTCTGTCGGTTCTTCTTTGACGTCGTCATTCTAACTTGCACCATGTCCTCTTCACCCTTCAGCCTCAGGTCACATGATCTGGATTGACTCCTGGTCCAGCGACATCTCAAATGAGGCCTCAAAATTCACAGAGGCCTGAGGATTGGACTGTGTGATCAGTTCCCTCCTATTGCTCCCGATGCAGCTATCACTAAACCCATTGTTTTCTGGCTGTCTGTCTTAGCAGGAAGCACAACATTATGACAGGTTGTATGACTTTAGGCTAACCTACCCGACTGAAAGACAATCTATGTCCCTTTGAGGGTATTTTGACTAGAGCAAATCTGGAAAGTATTTTAAAAGTGACTTTTTGGAAACAACAGAGTCAGACAGCTGCTACCCTTGCTGAGGAGGTACTGTCTGAGACTGTTTTCCCAGGCCAGTGGCTGCTTGAGGAGCAGCAAGGTCTCTACCTCATAATAAATAAAAATCAAAAGAACTGCAGATGGTGTAAATCAGAAACAAAATCAGCAATTGCTGGATAAGCTCAGCAGGTCTGGCAAAATCCATGGAGAGAAATCAGAGTTAATGTTTCAGGTCAAGAACACTTCTGAGAAAGGGTCACTTGACCTGAAACATTACCTCTGATTTCTCTCCATAGATGTTGCCAGACCTGCTGAGGTTTTCCAGCAATTGCTGTCTTTGTTTCAGGTCTCTACCTCCCTATGTGTTCCATGTAGCAGTTGAGTGTCTCGAAGGAACCTCCAGACACATGGCTAATTTCCGATGGGCCCTCAGTTTGTGGTAGAGGTAAGGGACTATATTCTCTTTGTTGTATGGCCGTCATGTGTTCTTGCCACACACCTATTGTGGAAAAGCTGCATGTTACCACATAGATGTGAGAAAATATCTAACAGTTAGTGAGAACAGCTCTCACTTGATCACGTTGATACCATAATAAAACTGAATGGAAATATTGGCACATCAATGTTAAATATTGACACTCAAACTTAACAAAAACCTACCCTCATATTATGTGTCCCATAACATTGTTCAGATCATTTAACTATGGAAAAAATTACCTTTGTTGATGTATCTCTAATTGAAAGACATCCCATTGATCAGGATTCAGTGAGATTGCACTTCACCCTCTGTGCTGCCTTTGTGACTTCTGGGACTCACCAGCACTTCTTATAGAAACTCACCCATTGTGTTAATGAGGTGAGAATGAGCGCTTGTCTCAGTAGCGTACAGATACAGGGTGACTGAGAGAAGTATGGAGAGGGTCACACTTGGTTTTAAGGGCTCTGGATTTAAGATGCAGAAGTACGATCATTCAGTGAGTCGCATTCTGCTGGATAACTCTTTCCAAATAGTTGAGACGATGTAAGGTCAGCAGATTTGAGCCTGACCCCTGCACTGACATACCACCTCCCTCATCTACCAATAATGCAAGGCACAGATGAACAACAGGGTTACAACTGGGCCACAGCTTGGTTTGGGCAGTTCCCATCTGAGGAGTGTGAGGAAAAGCGATTGCTTGACCTATGAATAGAAAGTTTGATGTTTCATTTCATTCACCATCTGTTACATTGGAGGGGTTGATCTACCCTCGCTCTCACCTCTGTGCAACATGGCAGTCGACAGCAATTCTAAATTCAGAACATTCATGCTGTTTTATTTGGAACCCCAGTGGTGTCTTGTTAATTCAGTCTTCACGCTCAAGGACACATTTAATTTATTGGATAAAGACAGCAATGTACAGTTGTTGGCTCAGACCTTTCAGATCACTCATTATTTGAAAATGAGCTTTGAAAAGCTCCTTTGGGATATTCTGTCAAATGGCACGAGCCCAGTTTGAAAGGCTTCGTGTCACTGGACAGTTAGTTTAGGACAGAGGAAACATATTGACTAATTTAAATCTGTGACCCTGCCATCATTGAGTCTTAATGAGGCCTTTTTAAAGAGGGTGATATACTGTCACCAGGGAGCCAGAGGTGATTTATTTTTCTTAAATAAAGTGCATCAGACAGATTGGAATTCTGCATGGAAATGGTTAGATATCCAGAGAGCATGACTCGCCTTTACTTGTTTGATCTGACATGCTATCTCCTGATTCCATATAGCTCCATTTGCAGCTGACAAAGATTCAAATTTCACAGAACCATACATTGCAGAAGAGACCGTTCAGCCCATCAAATCTGTGCTGTCAAAATAATGTACTGCTGTTTCCACTCATCCTACTTTCCACATTCGGCAATAAAGACATGTCTTGCACAACAGTAGTGTAATATCAACATGTATGGACATACGTATCACTGGGCATTGGAGCAGTTATATCCTATGAATTTAGTGAATTTTTGATAATATTAAAAATGTGTACTTTTTCTGGGTTGTTAAGAGTTAATTTTTTGAAATGATTTATTGTTATTTTGGAATTATTTTTGGAATGAAGAATCATTCCATTTTTTACTGAAGAGGAACATGATGAGGCTTTTGGATTTGTTGAAGATAGTAAAGAGGAAAAGGAAGAGCTGGGAATCAATGCTCAAAGTACATGCGGGTGTCAGGCAGATTCAAAACTAAAGACCTCCAAATTACCTTGGACAATAACCTCTCAATATGGACCAATCAGAGAAAGGTTCGTCCCATCCGCAAGTAGATTAGATGGAACTAGTGAGGAACTCCTCCAATCAGAGACTGGTTCTTCCCTCTGCTTGCTGCTGATAGGCTTTTACTGGCTGCGATGGTCTGTGAAGAATGTATTTTTACAAATTTTGTGAATGAGCCTGGATTTTTATAGTGTTTTTTAATATATATATAAAGCACAAACATTCAATAATTAATAAATACTGACTTGCAATATCTGCACCAAAGACAGGTAATAATCTGTATGGGGATAGACGAGTGGGGACAAATTTCTACCAACAGGAGGATCAGTGACCAAAGCACTCGATTTAAGATAATTGCCAAAAGCATCAGAAGGTCAAGGATGAGATTCTTTTTAATGTAATGAGTTATTATGTGAATTGCTTTGCATGAAAAGACAGCAGCAGCCGATTCAATAATAAATTCCAAAAGGAAATTGAAAATATATCGAGGCAGGATGAAAGGGGATGGGGTTACAAAATGGAATTAATTTCATAATTCTTTCAAATGTGATGGACCAATCAAGGATAAAACAGCCTCCTTACAAATGGGAGCAACCTCATATTGTTTACTGGGGGAAGTGAATTAATGCAAGTTTCCAGGCCTCACCTCAACCACACCATTGATATACCTAGTGGACAGTATGTTCAGTCTGGTGACCTCCACTAGGTATATCGGTATGGCAGAGCACAACTCAAACATGCTTCTATGGATCCTCAGTGTGACCCAACCTTCAGCTAGTTTCTCCATAATGTGGTAATTCGAGACAGGATGCCCCAAATTGTCAAGCTTCTGGGGGATGAACTGTCTCTACTTCTTTATTCACCCAGCCACTTTGGTTGGTTCCAGCAATTTCAAAAAGATCCCCTCCCTTATGGACCCTTTCTTCCAAGCTCAAATTATCTTTTCTTTTGAGGAAGAGCTAATTTAGTCAGGCATTCTTGAGTTAACAGGAATAGTGAATTTAATAACTAATAAACTCAAAGAGAAATAATAATGAAACAGAATAGAAAGGAGAAGTGGTTTGATAAAAAGGTGAAGGCTAAAAGTTAAATGGGTAGGTCTTCCTCGGTCATTTGTTACAAGAACATAGTTAACATTGTGGCTGCTGCAGGGGACGTTACCAGTCATGTTGACATTGGCAGTCGACTTTAACATTCTTGATTAGAATCGATCTGGTTGATTAAAATTCCTCCTCCTTCGTTTCTTCTGACAGTGGCTGGGCTGGTTGTACTTAAGGTGAGGGAGTGTCTTTTCCTTTTTTCTACCTATGTTGCAATGGCATCTCAAAGCTGTAACCTTCATCGCACAAACAGCCACACACTAGGACACCAATCCAACAGCACCTATATACACATGTTGAAATTTGTTTTTAACTGTGTTCACAAATATGTAAAATGCAAACATGTCTTGTCCAAACTGTTGTCATTTTTACAATTATGTTCACATAACTGAGATAATTACAGGAGATTACAATTCAGATTGTAATGCATCCCATTGCTGCATTCCTAACACCTTGTTATGTGTGACATTCCAGTCTCTCTCACTCTCCAGGCAGTGATTGTATTTACATGTGCAGTTATTTAGCTCTACCGGCCCTTCATAAAATAAATTTACACTGTAAAATTTAAAGTTTGATATGTCGGAAGTTGATTCAGATGATGATCTATGGCCTCATCACAAGAGAACAAGGGGTCCAGTTCCTGAGGGTGGATATGACCCAGGACAAATGCAGTGTTTCTTGTTCAATGTAATTTTGTGAATGAGCCTGGATTTTTATAGTGTTTTTTAATATATATATATAAAGCACAAACATTCAATAATTAATAAATACTGACTTGCAATATCTGCACCAAAGACAGGTAATAATCTGTATGGGGATAGACTAGTGGGGACAATATCTCTGAGCATATGTACTGTGATACCTCCTATTGAGTATTGGTCAAAAACATGGGAAAAGAATGATCTGCATTTAAATAGCATCTGTCACAATCACGAGATATCTCAATGTATTATTCAGCTGATGAAGTGTCTTAGAAGACAGTCTCTATTGTAGTCAATCTAGTCACTGCCAGTTTTCCATATACATCAATGTAATACATAACCAGGTGATATACATTTTTAGTGGTGATAATGGAAACATTGCAACATGTTGAACACTGGGGACTACTCACTCTCCTTTCCTTCATTTATTCGTATTGTAGGGTCTTTTAAATTTTCTTGAAATAGCAGATTGTGCTTCAGTTGAATGTCTTGTCTGTACTCTGGTGGCAGAGCCTTAGTTTTGATTATGTGGCCAAGCCACTGCAATGGGCTTGAACGAATAACCTTGGAATTCAAGGTGAGAATGCTGCCTCCAAGCCAAACCTTAGTGAAACTCAGCTGGGATGGTTGAAGGGAAACTATCCACTCCCAGACTGTTCAACAAAGCCCTTCTGTGAGATTGACAGGAGAGTTACTTTGTCAGTGTAATTCTTTACTCAGATAGTAGTGTGGAATGGCCTGCCTGCAAAGTGGTAGACTTGCTGATATTAAGGGCATTTAAATGGGCATTGGACATACATATGGAGAACACTGGAATGGTTTAGGTTAGATGGGCATCAGATTAATTTCACAGGTCAGCGCAACATCGAGGAGTGAAGGGCCTGTACTGCACAGTAATGTTCTATGTTCTATGTTCTAAGATGGTTGTGAACTGCCATCTGTGTCCCAGTATATGCTATGATATATAAATGGCGAGGTGAGGAGGAGTTAGGAAGAGAAGAAAGATAAGCCTTTATAGAGTCAGAGAGTTATATAGCAAGGAAACAGACCCTTAGATGCAACTTACCTGTTCTGACCGGATATTTCAATCTGACCCAGTCCCATTTGCCAGCATTTGGCCCATATCCTTCTAACCTCTTCCCATTAATTTAACTGATCCAGGTGCCTTTTAAATGTTGCAACTGTACTCACCTCCACCAAATCCTCTGGCAAATTGATCCAAACATGGACATCGTGTGCATGAAAAAGTTATCCCTCATGTCCTTTTTAAATCTTTCTTCTCTCATCTTAAATCTATGTCCTCTAGTTTTGGACTCCCCCATCCTTGGGGGAAAAAAAAGCCTTGGCTATTTACCCTGTCCATGCCCCTCATGATTTTGTAAACTTCTCTAAGGTCATCCCTCAGTCTCTGATACTCCACGGGGAAAAGCCCCAGAATATTCTGCCTCTTCCTATAGCTCAAACCCTCCAGTCCTGGCAACATCCTTATAAATCTTTTCTGCAATCTTCAGATTTAACAAAATTCTTCTTGTGGATGGACAACTAGAATCACACTTAGTATTCTAGAAGTGACCTCATCAATGTCCTGTACAGCTGCAACATGACATCCCAACTTCTATATTTAATGTTATGTCCAGTGAAGGCAAGTGTGCCAAATGCCTATTTCACCACTCAGTCCACCTACGACACCACTGCACCCCTAAGTCGCTTTGTTTGGCAAAACTCCCTGGGGCCTGATGATTAACTGTATAAGTCCTGTATGGTTTGCCTTATCAAAATGTAATACTTCACATTTATCTAAATTAAACTCTACCTGCCACTCCTCAGCCCACCTGATCAAGATCCCATTGTACTCTGAGATAACCTTCTTCACTGTGAACTGCATCACCTATTTTGGGGTCAGCTGCAAACTTACTAACCATATCTCCTATATTAACATCGAAATCATTTATATGGAGTAACATGGTGACTCAGTGATTAGCACTGCAGCCTTCCAGCACTACGGACCCAGGTTTGATTCCAGTCTCATGTGACTGTGTGGAATTTGCACATTCTCCATGTCTGCATGAGTTTCCTCCCCCAGACCACAGATGTGCAGGTTAGGTGGATTGGCCATGAGTTTCCTCCCCCAGACCACAGATGTGCAGGTTAGGTGGATTGGCCATGCTAAATTGTCCATCATGTGAAGGCTAGGTGGATTAGTCATGAGAAATGTAGGATTACAAGGATAATGTCAGGTCTAGGTGGGCTGCTCTTTGGACGGTGTGGACTTGATGGGCCGAATGGCCTGTTTTCACACTCTATGGATTCTATGATATAAATAACAAAAAGCAGTGGACCCAGTACTGATCCGTGTGGCACACTACTTTTGTTGTTTGATTAGTATGAGCTTGATTTATGATCACATTTCTGTCAAAATTAAATGATGATAATGATCTTGATATCCCATCTCCATGTTTTAAATACAGAGAGAAAATTAATGATTCATCACATTCTTTGTTAGTTCAACTTTGAGAATCATATTCATGTTTAATTCTGGAATATATTTGGTTCAAACTTCTAAATATTTGTGACAGAACATTATTAGAACAAGATTGAATTCTCCCCAACACATGTGCTTCTGATCAACGGATTGTAATGAATGTGATGAATTTGAGCTTGTGAGATTGATTGAATGTAATAGTGATAGGAAGTCTAACATTATAATGATATATATAATGTACACATGTACAGCACAAGATAAAGTTGCTATGGTGGTTGATGGATTATATATATCGGACTTTTGCTGTTGCAAGTAATGGACACTGAGTTATGGGAACCAATTAAAGATGAATGCTTTGGATTCTTTGGGTAGAGAATTTGCTAAAATTCAAGTATTCTGGAATCTTAAGTAAATTCCAACAAAGACAAGCCTAATTAAACCTTAGCGTGAAAAGAGGCCCTCCTACATAGCTGTAGATCAGTAGATGTGAAATTCATCTTTAGCAATTGTGCATTTGCTACCTGCAATACGCTGTGACCCACTTTTCAATAAATATTGAAGGACCAGTGTTACAGCAATTGAGGTAGCAGGAAAAGTAATCTTGGACATGCTGAGGTTTAAATCGAGCTCAGAAGCAAGTGAGCGAGGCATCAGATATGTCAAACTGTGGGAATTACAGAATTAACAAACAGAGGTTTAATGATGGAGTGAGTGAGATAATAATGAAGGTGGGTGACTTTATAAAGGTGGAAGTTGTTTTGGCAATGTGTAGATTTGAAGTTTAGTGCAGGGATCATCGCTATTTTCCTTTCGTTTTTCTCACTTTTTTGATTTATGACAGTAAGTTGAAAAACTGGACTTTGAACAGCTTTTTTTAGAAGAGAACATGTTTATGTTGGGAACTGGTCTTGAAGATAATGCAACTTAATTACTGCTCTAAAGACATTGCAGATGTATTCGTTCAAATTGTTGCTATACTCAGGGCTGACAGCTGGTTGGATATTGAATTGGTCAATCAGGAAGAACGAGAGCTAACCAGCCAACACAGAGAATGTTGATTAAAAAGAGAAAAGAAGAGAACTGGTTCTAACTGAGTTTTGGCAGTAGGCAGTGTGAGGTTTGGAACCTTCAGGAGACTGTGCCGCTTTGTTTCACCCGCTCTATAGTTTTTCTCCACTGATCAAATTGTTGGAGGTTCTGAGAAAGGAATCCCAGTCTGTAAGAAATATGTAAATTCTTCTTGATGACTGCTGAAACTGTTTGCATTAACCAATAACTTTGGAATTTCAGCAAGTTATACAGCTGCATTTGCCTGTGAACCCATTATCCAAAGATTTCATGAATGTTCAGAATACATCATTTGAAATGGTTCAACAAACAGGCAATTTACAATCATTTTATTTGCTTTTTATTATCTTTTAACTCTATATTTTGTTGGTATGTGAGTGGGAATTATGATCAAAGATGACTGGGTTTTGTATGATAGATATTAATCAGATTACTTTGATTAGATTCTCAAGCTTGCTGCAGTACTCTAGCAAAGCACCTCATTTTCCACTTGGGAACCCTATAATCAACTGGACTCAATGTCAAGCTTAACAATTTTAGGGTTTGAGGCATCTTCTTCCATGTCTTTATCCCAATCCCCATAGACCAGACCTTGTAATCACATGGTCTGCTATTACACACAACCACTAATAGTCCCCATTGGTAGCTATTCATTCTCCCAGGCTGATTGTTATCCACTCCTTGTCTGTTTAGCTGTTCTTCTCTTTCTTTGGGCTCTATCTGCACCTATCATTTACTTCTTAGCCCCTCCCCCACCCTGTCTTCTGCATAAAAACCATCAGTTCTGAGGCAGGATCACTTGACCCAAAATGTTAACTCTGATTATTCACCACAGATGCTGCCAAACCTGCTGAGCTTTTCCTGCAATTTCTCTTTTCATTTTTGTATTAGATTACCTTGTTATTTATCTGTGTTCTGCTAAAATTACGTTATTAATGATAACTTGGTAATTTTCATTTTAGTTATAAACTTAGTGTTGACAATCTGTTATTTATAAAGTATAGTTAGGAAGAATTAGACATTGAATGTTTTAATTTTATTGTGTTATGTATCCAGTGATAGGGAGGCTAATTTGATTTGGCATGCTATCCCTATGTCATAACATCAGTGAAACAGGACATTAAGATTATAATAGTCAGGTTTTTAGTCTGAAAGCAAACAGCATTATTTCTGACTTGCTGATATTGGGATGGACAGCCAGTAGTTGTGCAGTTGGAAACATATTGGAGAGTTAAGGAGGAAGAGGCTGAATGCTGAGACAGAGCAGAGTGTGGAGAGGTAAAGGTGTCAGTGTGGAGGTGAGTGAGGGGATGTGCAGGTAAGTGTGGGCTGGAGGTAGTGATTGTGCAGAGGTGGAAATGAGTGAGGGTTGATGGAGGCGTATGTAGGGAGGTGGAGGTGGATGAGGAGGTGGAATTGTATGGGGATTGATGGAGGTGCGTTAGTATTGATGGAGGTAAGTGAGGAGGAGGAGGTGAGTGACGCTGATGGAGGTGAATGAGGAAGTGGGGAAGGGGAAGAGTAGAGGAGTTTGAGCTGTGTGGTGAGTTGAGTTCTCATCCACTTACAGTGATGATGCAGTCTGTGTGTATAGATGAGCAAGTTGGCAGAATGCAATTTATCTTTTATTTGTATATAGTTGTTGTGTCCTCTGTCTTAAGTACGCAGGAAATGAAGAGATGTTTTATTCAATGCTTTAAAATCTTTGCTCTCTCATACTTATGAGTGGGCGGCACGGTGGCACAGTGGTTAGCACTGCTGCCTCACGGCGCCAGAGACCCGGGTTCAATTCCTGCCTCAGGCGACTGACTGTGTGGAGTTTGCACATTCTCCCCGTGTCTGCGTGGGTTTCCTCCGGGTGCTCCGGTTTCTTCCCACAGTCCAACGATGTGCAGGTCAGGTGAATTGGCCATGCTAAATTGCCTGTAGAGATAGGTAAGGGGTAAATGTAGGGGTATGGTTGGGTTGCGCTTCGGCGGATCGGTGTGGAGTTATTGGGCAGAAGGGCCTGTTTCCACACTGTAAGTAATCTAATCTAATCTATTTATAGCAACTTTTCCCTAGTTGACCCTCTACTTCTCAAACACCACACCCAGGTTTAACAGATTAATATGCTGCATTGTCAAAAGTGCTTGATCTTTTACTGATATAGAAAATAGGAACAGAGGATTCCACTCAGCCTCTCAAGCTGCATTTGCCACTCGATTAGAATATGGGTGATCTTCTACCTTAACATAATTTTCCTACATGTCCCCATGTCCCTCGGAGTCTCTTTTATCCAGCTGTATAACCATCTTTACTGATTCCAACGAATATTAGAAATCCTTTGCCAAAATTTAAAGAAAACAGAGAGAACTCCCCTGGTCCCGATGTGCTTTCAAATTCCCCCAAAAGCTAACAGTCACTCGACTGATCTCTTTCATTATTCCATATGGGACATGCCATCATTGGTGCTAAACTTGCACAAATAATGATAAATAGCATATAATAAAAATAATTTGGAAATGCTGTAAAATGTGTTAACCTATTATTTATTTGGAGATGGTAAGGACTGCAGCTGGAAGTCAAGAGTTGATAAAATGTGAAGCTGGAAAGGCACAGCAGGTCAGGCAGCATCAGAGGAACAGGAAAGTTGACATTTCAGGTTGGGACCCTTCACTTCTTTATTTGGAGCAGGGCTGGTTCTCACTGAGCACATCTCAGCACGAATATCAACATTCCGAGACAGCGGTGATGTTGATGATGGTGAACTAACTATAAAAAGAAAAGGAATTGTTGACCATATTTTGAATGACAACAATTTACATTCATGTCGCAGCTTTCATACAATGAAATCATTCCAGAGTGCCCCTTCAGAGAATAAGTAAAGGATTTTGCTTCACAACCATCAAGAGATACAAAGGCAGGTGACTAAATGCTTGATCAAAAAGACATATGAGGGGCATGGATAGGGCAAATAGGCAAAGTCTTTTCCCTAGGATCGGGGAGTCCAGAACTAGAGGGCATAGGTTTAGAGTGAGAGGGAAAAGATATAAAAGAGACCTACGGGGCAACGTTTTCACACAGAGGGTGGTACGTGTATGGAATGAGCTGCCAGAGGAAGTGGTGGAGGCTGGTACAATCGCAACATTTAAGAGGCATTTGGATGGATATATGAATAGGAAGGGTTTGGAGGGATATGGGCCGAGTGCTGGCAGGTGGGACTAGATTGATTTGGGATACCTGGTCGGCATGGACGGGTTGGACCGAAGGGTCTGTTTCCATGCTGTACATCTCTAAGACTCTATAACTGATTTAAATGAGAAGGGAAAGGTACAGTAGTAGATAGGTATAGCCAGGGATATTCCAGAACTTAGGGCCTCAAATAGTTTGAAGGCAAGGTTGACTGAATGGATGAACTAAAATAGGAGGAGTGCAGAGATCTCAAAGGACTGTGGGAGTGTAGGTGATCACAGATAAATGGAGGTGCAAGGCTACGGGATGATTTAAAAACAAGTGGGGAGAATTTGAAAACAGGGTTGTTGAGACTTGTATGTAGCATGTTCATTGTTGAGATTAGACAGATTAGCATTTTCAATAATTGTAATAATGTTAAGGCTAATTTCAATAATGGTAAGGCTAGGACAACAAAATGTCTGAAGTGAACTGTATTTGGAAATCATCCCTTAATAAGCCTTCAGGAATTATTTGATCTCAAATGTTCAAATTCAAAGTGAAGCAAATGCGATGATTCATATTTCCTGGGCTTTATAAATAAGATTTGTTCTGGATGTTTGAGCTCAGTTATCAGCATTCTGATGTTACTAGTGTACTTCATGCAACATCTTGACATAATAGGTACGCAGTTTTGCTTCAGGGTTTTGGAAGCTTGCATAACGATTGAATAAATTGTATTTATCATTTTTTGAATTACCCCATTTAATAGTTTCACTGAAAGCTGGGGGAGGTCAGGAGAGATATTAATATCAGGTAGGGCAAAAAAATATGCAAGTGTAAAGATTAGTAAGACAAAGACAAGCTTGCCTGCTGATCCCCTGTGAAAGCAAAAGCAATGTCATCCTGCCACACAATAGTTAGAAAGGTGCCAGAATAGAAGAACATGTCCAATAGCAGTAGACCACATAGCCCCTTGCTCTTGCACTGCCATTCAGTTAGATTGTGCCTGATCTGGTCTTAAATTGTTTAGTGATGGTCCTGAGCTTGTTTTCCCCATTACAAAATTATTCCCTGCTTGATAAGTTTTCCAAAAACTTCTCAAACTTTTTTGAAAATAGCCAATTTCTCGAAAAGACATAGCAATATAATGAGATACCTTTCTCAATATAGGCTCCAGTTATACAGAGTAAAGCAGTCAAAATGTAGGGCGTAGTGACTGGTTATTGTTAAACAGAGCTCTAGTTGCAAATCGCTTGTTTATCTCAGATACTAATCTAGATTTGTAGACTTCAGCAGTGGGATTGGTTCGTTATTAATAAAAAGGAAACTAAAATAGTTTCTCACTTCATCTTCACTTACAATGTAGACCAAACTTCCCATTAACATTTACTTTTGTGACTGATAGAACAATATCACTAATGTCTTGATGAAGAGGGCCTGTTATAAACTAATCACCTTATTATCTGGAACCGTGCTGTTCTTGTTCTATTATAAAATTGTTCAAATCTATTTACAGAAAATATATTGAAATAAAATGAAGTTACCAGTTAAATTGAATTCTTTTACCAGTGAAACCCCAGTCGGCTGTTATTGCCCAATCCACTGAAATGTAGCCATTAATCAGCTTTTAAAAGAGTCTTGACAATGGTGAGGTGGACGGTTTGCCTGCGGGGCTAAAGTAACAACTGTGGATTATCATTGCAACACATCAGGCATTCACATCACAAAGAAATACCTGAAACCACTTTAATCTGACAAAACCATAATTAATTGCTTATAGTTATTGGAAGTGTTTTATAAAGCTCCGATAATAGATGCTCCATTTCACAATGAGAAAAGCCAATTAAGTTGGACTATATGAAAATCATATTTCTTTCCTCTGGCAACCAATGATTACTATACATCACATCAGTAAGATCTGCATAATTACTCTGCAGGAGTGGTAGACTTAGCTTCAGCTTCAGTTCAGTACTTGGCTCTCTTGTATTTCAGTTGGACACAATGGACTTGCTCTAGACTTAATTGAGGCTCACACTTCAGTGCAATGCTGGGGGAGTACTTCACTGCCAGCGGTACTGTCTGTGAAACCATTAACAGTGAAACCATGGTTCCATTTGCTCTCTCAAATGGATAGATTCCCCAATACTAAATGAAAGTGACCAAAGAATTCTTAGGCAATGCTGCCAAAACAGCTTACTTAATTATTTATTTCATTGCTGTGTGACAACTAGTTGCTGTGTTTCCTTCATTGTAACAGTGACTACACTTCAGCTAAAAAGAAACTACTTAACAGCAGCCCATTATAAATGCAAACTTGTCCATCTGAGATTTTTTTAGATTCCCTACAGTGTGGAAATAGGCCCTTCAGCCCAACCAGTCCTCACCAACCCTCTGAAGAGCAACCCACCCAGACCCATTTCCCTCTGACTAATGAACCTAACCCTATGGACAATTTAACATGGCCAATTCACCTAACCTGCACATTTTTGAACTGTGGGAGGAAACCCACACAGACATGGGGAGAACATGCAAACTCCACACAGACTATCACCTGAGGCTGGAATTGAACCTGGGACCCTGGTGCTGTGAGGTAGCAGTGCTAACCACTGACCCACTGTGTCACCCCAAATGTTAAGCACTTGCTTTATTCGGTCACTTGTTTATATTTGTTGAACACATTTTATTTAGTTGAGTATTTCTAGTGTTGGTGACTTAAACAATGTGGACACAGCTAAAGAGTAAATAAAAAACAAGAACTTGCTTTTATATTACAATGAAGTTCAGAAACGAGTGTGATCCAGGAAACACAGCAGTCAATTCCGTACTTTAAGCTCTCACAAACAGCAATGCTGTAATTTCCGGGTATTTTGTTTAGTAGTGGTATTTAAAATTTATTACCTTAATATCGAAAGAGCAAAATATTTGATTTTACAGATTTCAGGACCTTGAAGATGTAATGGGATAAAGACAGGCAGTCAGCCAACCTGACAAACCTGAAACACTCAAATGTTGGGAAATGCTTGTGGTACAGATTCAGGTTCTGAAAGAAGCAAACAAAGTGCTACAGTGCCATCTTTGATGAGTCTATTGTTGACAAGCTTACATAAACTGTTTCCATTATAAAGCTGAACATTGGAGTTTGAAGCAGGGATAGTTGATGCAAAAGCATGCCAAGAAAGTGATAAGACCTGTTATTGGTTTGTTCGTACATTATAAATAGATATGTGCATATTCTTCCCAGTTGATTAAATGTTTTCTGGTCTATGTACTATTAAGAGATAAGCAGGTAATTTAGTTTCACCAGTCCCATTTTATAATTGCTTGAATTCAGTGCATTTAAACTGAATTTCCTCTATTAGTGCAAAAATTCCTTGTCAGCACTTCCTGCTGTTTCTTATGTGCAGCAGTTTCATATAATGAATGAGATGCAATCTTAAATCTTAACAGGGGATATTGAAATGTTCTCCATTATAGTGTGCTTAGATTCATTAGAAGGAAGGAATATGTCAATATCAAAAACAAAACACAGACTATTTCGGTCTATGATCCTCTGTCAGAACCAGAAGCTGTATAAACATGAAGGAGAAAGCAGTTGACGATAATATTGATGAAGTGAAATGATACAGGGTGAATTGTTTTGTTTGAGACATCAACACTGGTACTGGCTGTTTGGTAGGGCTGAATGGTTTATTTTTTATGATGTAATTTGCAGTAAGATAGAATGCTGGGGGATGGTAAGAACTTAAGAGCTCAGCTTTATATTGAGAGAAAAAAAAACATAGAACATAGAAGAATATAGCGCAGTACAGGCCCTTCGGTCCTCGATGTTGCGCCGATCCAAGCCCACCTAACCTACACTAGCCCACTATCCTCCATATGCCTATCCAATGCCCGCTTAAATGCCCATAATGAGGGAGAGTCCACCACTGCTACTGGCAGGGCATTCCATGAACTCACGACTCGCTGAGTAAAGAACCTACCCCTAACATCTGTCCTATTACTACCCCCCCTTAATTTAAAGCTATAATTTAAAACGTACTTGTTTAACTTCTCTGGCAAAATAACATGACAGGTATAAGCATCTTTTGTGCCTATTTTATTTTTGTTTCTGTTAAGCAGGACAGCTTGTCTGTCAGCATCTTAATGAATGCAAGCTAACTGGGAGGTTGCAATAATTGACCATTGTGACGATCGGTTCAAAAACTGCAGGTGACCAATTCAATTCTGAAAGGACTGCAATCAAAAAATGCTGGATCACAATGGATCAGGCAGCATCCACGGGGAGAGAGCAAGCTAATGAAGAGTCATCAAGACTTGACACATTAGATAGCTCTCTCTCCATGGATGCTACCTGAGCTGCTGTGGCTTCCGTCAATTTTTGTTTTCAGAATGATTCCAGCATCTGGAGGAATTTGCTTCCAATTTTGAAAGGTTACAAGGGAGAAAGTAAGAAAATGGAAATATGTTAGACAACTCTGAGGAGGGGTGTGAGATTCAGTGGAGAAAAGAAAGGCTTGTAGGTTCCTGAGGTTTGCTTTAAAAACTGGTCTCTGGAAAGCCCACTGCGGAAAATATCAAACTGGCTTATTTGACAGCAACAACTTTAAAAGAGAAAAGGCGATGCAGAGAAGAGTTGAAAAAAAAAGTTTGTAAAACAATACATAGTGACTTTTAGTAATAGACACATGTGGCAGTGGAGTAGCAATTTAAAGGCTGTGAGTTTAAATCCTGATCTGGATAGTTGTGGAAGTGAGTTCAGTTCATAGACTGGGACTGCCATAGTGTTAAGGATTTAGATGGAAAGGAATTTGTTAAGTGTGTACAAGAAAATTTTCTGATTCAGTATGTGGATGTACCTACTAGAGAAGTGCAAAACTTGACCTACTCTTGGGAAATAAGGCACGGCAGGTGACTGAGGTGTCAGTGGTAGAGAACTTTGGGGCCAGCGACCATAATTCCATTAGATTTTAAATAGTGATTGAAAAGGATAGATGAGATCTAAAAGTTGAAGTTCTAAATTGGAGAAAGCCCAATTTTGACAGTATTGGGCAAGAACTTTCAAAAGCTGATTGGGGGCAGATGTTCGCAGGTAAAGGGACGGCTGGAAAATGGGAAGCCTTCAGGAATGCGATAATGAGAATCCAGAGAAAGTATATTCCTATTAGGGTGAAAGAAAAGGCTGGTAGGTGTAGAGAATGCTGGATGACTAAAGAAATTGAGGGTTTTGTTAAGAAAAAGAAGGAAGCATATGTCAGGATCAAGTGAATCCTTAGAAGAGTGTAAAGGCCGTAGGAGTATACTTAAGAGGGAAATCAGGAGGGCAAAAAGGGGACATGAGATAGCTTTGGCAGATAGAATTAAGGAGAATCCAAAGGGTTTTTACAAATACATTAAGGACAAAAGGGTAACTAGGGAGAGAATAGGGCCCCTCAAAGATCAGATTAGAGTGGTGCTGGAAAAGCACAGCAGGTCAGGCAGCATCCGAGGAGCAGGAAAATTGATGTTTCGGACAAAAGCTCTTCATTAGGAATCGAGGCAGGGTGCCTGCAGAGTAGATAGATAAATGAGAGGGGGGTGGGGGTGGAGAGAAAGTAGCATAGAGTACAATAGGTGAATGGGGGTGGGGATGAAGGTGATAGGTCAGAGAGGAGGGTGGAGTGGATACGTGGAAAGGAAGATAGACAGGTAGGACAGGTCATGGAGACAGTGCTGAGCTGGAAGGTTGGAGCTGGGGTGAGGTGGGGGAAGGGGAAATGAGGAAACTGGTGAAATCCACATTGATGTCATGGGGTTGAAGTGTTCCGAGGTGTTCTTCCTCCAGGCGTCGGGTAGTGAGGGAGCGGCGGTGGAGGAGGCCCAGGACCTGCATGTACATTGACAACTACTTCGGTGCCGCTTCATGTTCCTGCCAGGACATTGAAAATGTCATTCATTATGCCTCCAATTTCCAAGCCTCTATAAGCTTTCATATCGTCCATTTCTGACATTCCTTTCCTTTCCTTGACCTCTCTGTCTACTTTTCAGAGAATGAACTGTCCACTGCCATCCACTATGAAGCTCATTACTCCCGTAGCTACCGTCACTACAGCTCGTCACACCCCACATCCTGCAAGGACTCCATCCCATTCTCCCAGTTCCTTTGTCTAGATGGCATCTATTCAGATGATGCCACATTCCAAAACAGCACTGCTGACATGGCTTGCTCCTGCCATAGCCATGGTTTCCCTTCCACTGTGATTGTGGGGCCCTCAATGTCATCTGACCCATACTTCCACCCTTGCCCCTTCCCGTCACTCACAACAGTGTGATCAGGCCCCCCCCCATGTCTTCACTTTTCATCCCACCAGCTTCCACTTTCAAAGGATCATTCTCCATCATTTCAGACAATTCCAGCAGAATGCTACCACCAAACACATCTTCCCCTCACTGTCCCGTCTGCATTTCACAGGGTTCATTCGCTCTGGAGCACCCTAGTCCATTCCACTACCAATAAGAGCCCCTCCTCCATAACATCTTCTCATGTAACCGCAGAAGATGCAACACCTACCCCTTCACCTCCTCCCTGCTGACCATTCAAGTGCCCGGACAGTCTTTCCAGGTGAAGCAGCATTTCACCTGTACTTAGAACATAGAACATAGAACAATACAGTGCAGAACAGGCCCTTCAGCCCTCGATGTTGCGCTGACCTGTGAACTATTCTCAGCTCGTCCTCCTACACTATTTCATCATCATCCATGTGCCTATCCAAGGACTGTTTAAATCTCGCTAATGTAGCTGAGTTGACTACATTGGCAGGTACATTCCACGCCCTTACCACTCTCTGAGTAAAGAACATCTGTCTTAAATCTATCACCCCTCAATTTGTAGTTATGCCTCCTCGTATAAGCTGACATCACCATCCTAGGAAAAAGACTTTCACTGTCTACCGTATCTAATCCTCTGATCATCTTGTATGTCTCTATCAAGTCCCCTCTTAGCCTTCTTCTTTCCAATGAGAACAGACCCAATCTCTCAGCCTTTCCTCATAAGATCTTTCCTCCAGACCAGGCAACATCCTGGTAAATCTCCTCTGCACCTTTTCCAATTCTTGCAAATCCTTACCGAAATATGGCAACCAAAACTGTACATGATATTCCAAGTGTGGCTGCACTAGTGTTTTGTACAGTTGTAGCATGATATTGCGGCTCCGGAACTCAATCCCTCTACCAATGGAAACCGAACACACCGTATGCCTTCTTAACAGCACTATCCACCTGGGTGACAACTTTCAGGGATCTATGTACATGGACTCCAAGATCCCTCTGCACATCCACACTACCAAGAATCTTTCCATTGACCCAGTACTCTGCCTTCCTGTTATTCTTCCCAAAGTGCATCACCTCACATTTATCTGCATTGAACTCCAGTTGCCATCTCTCAGCCCAATTCTGCAGTTTATCCAAGTCCCCCTGCAACCTGTAACATTCTTCCAAACTGTCCATTACTCCACCGGCTTTAGTGTCATCTATGCCTGCATCTAAGTCATTTATAAAAATGACAAACAGCAGTGGTCCCAAAACAGACCCTTGTGGCACACCACTAGTAACTGGACTCGAGGCTGAATATTTTCCATCAGCCACCAATCACTGCCTTCTTTCAGAAAGCCAGTTTCTAATCCAAACTGCTAAATCACCCTCAATTCCATGCCTCTGCATTTTCTCCTACCATGTGGAACCTTATCAAAGGCTTTACTGAAGTCCATGTATACCACATCAACTGTCCTCCCCTCGTCTACATGCTTGGTCACCTTCTCAAAAAACACAATGAGACACGATCTGCCCTTGATGAAACCATGTTGATTATCTGCAATCAAATTGTTGCTTGCTACATGATTATAAATCTTATCTCTTATAATCCTTTCCAAAACATTTCCTACAACAGAACTAAGGCTCACTGGTCTATAATTACCTGGGTCATCTCTACTGTCCTTCTTGAACAAGGGCACAACATTTGCAATCCTCCAGTCCTCTGGTACTAAACCTGTAGGAAATGACGATTCAAATATCAAAGCCAAAGGCTCTGCTGTCTCCTCCCTAACTTCCCAGAGAATGCTCAGATAAATTCCATCTGGCCCAGGGGACTTGTCTACTTTCACTCCTTGTAGAATTGATAACACCTGTTCATAACTAACCCCGATCCTTTCTAGTCTAATATCGCGTACCTCATTCTTCTCCTCTACAATATTCTCCTTTTCCCGAGTGAAAACCGATGAGAAATGTTCATTAAGCACCTCTCCAATCTTCACACTCAACTTCCCACTTCTGTCTTTGACTGGCCGTATTCCTACCCTTTTATTCCTCACATACCTATAGAAAGCTTTAGGGTTCTCCTTTATTCCATTTGCTAAAGGCTGCTCGTGTCCTCTCTTTGCTCTTCTTAACTCTCTCTTTAAATCCTTCCTAGCTGATCTGTAACTCTCCATCACCTCATCTGAACCATCTTGCCTCATCAACACATAAGCCTCCTTCTTCTGTTTAACAAGAGATGCAATTTCTGTAGTAAACCACGGTTCCCTTACCTTATCACTTCCTCCCTGTCTGACAGGGACATACCTATCAATGACATGCAATATCTGTTCCTTAAAACAGCTCCACATTTCCATTGTCTGCATCCCCTGCATTTTGCTACCCCATTCTATGCATCCTAATTCTAGCCTAATCCCATTATAATTGCCCTTGCCCCATTGGTAACTCTTGACCTGTGGCATATACCTATCCCTTTCCATTGCTAAACTAAACATAACTGAAGTATGGTGACTCTGTCCAAAGTGCTCACCTACAACTAAATCAAACACCTGGCCCTGTTCATTACCAAGCACCTGATCCAGTGTGGCCTCTCCTCTTGTCGGCCCTTCGACATACTGCATCAGGAAACCCTCCTGTACACATTGGACAAAAACTGATCCAGGAGAAAGTGAGGACTGCAGATGCTGGGGATCAGAGCTTAAAATGTGTTGCTGGAAAAGCACAGCAGGTCAGGCAGCATCAAAGGACAAGGAGAAGGGCTTATGTCCGAAACGTCAATTCTCCTTCTCCTTTGATGCTGCCTGACCTGCTGCGCTTTTCCAGCAACACATTTTTAAAAACTGATCCATCCGATGTAATAGAGTTACAGCATTTCCAGTCAATGTTGGAGAAGTTAAAGTCCCCCATAATGACCATCCTGTTCCTTTCACTCCTACTCAGAATAATTTTGCCAATCCTCTCTTCCACCTCCCTGGAACTCTACAGAGGCCTATAAAAAACTCCAAACAGTGTGACCTCTCCTCTCCTGTTTCTAACCTCAGCCCACACTACCTCAGTAGATGAGTCCTCGTCAAAAGTACTTTTTACAACTTTGTGTAATGTATTCGCTGCACCCAATGTGGCCTACTGTACATTGGAGAAAACAAACATAGACTGGGTGACCACTCTGCGGAACATCTCTGGACTGTGTGCAAGCTGGACCCTGACCTTCCTGTAGCTAGTCACTCTAATACAGCATCCTGCTGTCATGCCCACCTGTCTGTCCTCAGTGTGCTGCAATGTTCCAGTGAATCACAGTGCAAACTGGAGGAACAACATCTCCCCTTCAGACTAGGCATCTTACAGCCTTCTGCTCTTAAGATTGTGTTCAATATCTATAAATTGTGAACATTTCTTCATTTTCTTTTAGCTTGTTATTATGTCCTCCTCTTTCCTTATCTCACTTACTGTCTTTTCAAGTCTCTCAGGAGACACACCACTGTTCTGTTGTTCTCACATTCCAATGACTTAATCTGAACTATCAACAAACAGCCTACACCCACTACCCCCAGCTACTCCCCTGCCCAAACTATAGCATGAATGCTGTCCCCTCCACACTTTACTTCAGCTGTGATGAAGAGTACTCAGAGTCGAGACATTAACTTGCTCTCTCTCCATGCTGCCTGACCTGCTGTGATTGCCAGCATTTGCTGTTTTCAGTACAGATTCCAGCATCTGTAGTAATTTGTTCCCAGGTAGATTCTTTTTAGGCTTGGGCTCAAAGCTGATTGCGACTCGATGGGAATGTTTAATTTGCAACAAAAAAAAATCAGCCATGGCAGACCAGGCTTGATGGGCCAAATGGCCGACTTTTACTCATATTTCTGATATTTGTATTTGTCTTGAGTTCTTCCAGTGCTTCATTTTGATATCCTGTATCATAGGTTGTGCTAAAGATTCATCATTCCTTGTATAAGTGAATATTTTTGGAGATCCATTTTAAGACAGATTTGCTTATATTCAAATCTAATACTGGTAAGAAATATTGTGTAAAATTGTCTATGTTCTTTCTGTCCATATATTTTAATATTTCTTGGACAATCAACAGTAGTCTATCTTGAGCTTCTGTTAGAATTTTGAGATTTTTCTTGACTTTTATCAAAGCTCTTCCCTTTTATACTTGACGTAACTCTTGTTCCTCCACATCCTCTCCATTGCAGTATCTGCCTCTTAGAACTAAGTCAAAACAGCAATATTACACTGTTCTACCTCATGTCTTTATTTTCTAATTACCTCTTCACAATGTTGTGACATTGAAAGCGATAGTTTTCTGTCAGCTTTTTCAGGTTTCCTTCAGGTAAAATACACAGCATCCGTGGTCTAATTGAATCACAGAAATGGCTCGTCAGCAATGCCTGTTCCCATGTGCCTGAAATAATATTATTCTTTTAGTCCTAACACACTGTACTTTACATTCGTCAGTATTAAACATCATCTCTGTCATAATTTCAGGTAGCTTTATTAGCATGCAAATACAATTATATTTTTAACTTCAACACACAGGAAAGATATAGGAAGGGAATGCTGCCATATGAGAGAATAAATCAGAAATCCAGAGCAAAGGTTTAAAGACATTGCTGAAGCTGTTCACGTCAGTGCTATTGACAGAGATCCAATTCCACTTGATTCAATATATTATATATGATTTTCAATGACACATTTGTGTGAAATTTAGACGAGTATAAGTAGTTCAGCACATTTAAGTTGGAGAGACACAAGATAAATTTTTCATGATTTGAAATGGACCATGAAATTTAACAATTAACCGTGTGCTGTGACACACCAAATTGCATTTATGTCTTCTTGAAAATAAGGCTGTTTTGAGTGATTCTTATTATTGCTGCTACTCAGTGCTCAGCATCATACCCTACTCATCTTTGAGGTAGCACATGACAACATAATATCTGCATTATAGATGAGAACCAAGTAAGCAACATTTGCTTTCTACTCAAAGCTCCAAGCTTGTTATTTAGCGATCAAAACCATCAAAGGTTTACCACCTGTCACGCTGGGTGCAGCTGCAATTAGAAAACCAGTCTTATATTTTCAGGTATTTACTAATACTGATCAATGTGTTGAGGGTAAACCCAGAAACCTCTGGCGTTTCCTGTACAATTGCATCCAGGCTATAACCAATGTGCAAATGATAGCCTAAAAGGTGCCACCGTGCCGCCCACTAATACTGATCAATATGTGTTGAGGGTAAACCCAGAAACCTCTGGCGTTTCCTGTACAATTGCATCCAGGCTATAACCAATGTGCAAATGATAGCCTAAAAGAATGTGAGGTGCTGCATTTTGGAAAGGCACTTAATGGTAAGATCCTTGGGAGTGTTGCTAAACAAAGACATCTTGGAGTGTCGCTTCATAGTTCCTTGAAAGTGGAGTCACAGGTAGATAGGACAGTGAAGAAGGCATTTGGTTTGCTTTGCTTGATTGATCAGCGCATCGAATGTTGGAGTTGGAAGGTCATTTTGTAGCTGTACAGGACATTGGTTAGGCCCTTTTTGGAATATTGTGTGCAATTCTGTTCTCCCTCCAATAGGAAGGATGTTGTGAAACTTGAAAGAAGGTATGGTTTGTAAGTTTGAAGGTGACACCAAAATAGGTGATGTAGTGGACAGTGAAGAAGGTTATCTCATTGGGGCCTTGATCAGATGGGCCAATGGGCTAAGGAATGGCAGACAGGTTTAATTGAGATTAATGTGAGATGTTGCATTTTATTAAGGCAAACCAGGGCAGGAGATATTTAGTAAATGGTCGGGTCCTGGGGGCTTCCTGCAATTATGCTCAGAGACAATTTCTTCAAATTGTGGTCAGATTTCACATTCATGTAACCAAGGTCTGATATTTGCCAGGGATTATGAGGTCTAACAACAGGGAATGTAAGTTTCATCTAACCCTGCATTGGCAGGCACAACAGACCCTGTGGAGGTGCCATGGACTAATAGGGTGAGGTTTTCTACCAGTTGTAATTTTTTTAATCACTCATGGGATGTGGGCATTGCTGACCAGGCCATCATTTAATGCCCATCCCTAATTGCCCCAGAGGGCAGGTAAGACCTAATCACATTACAGTGGGTCTGGAGTCACAGATAAGCCAGACCAGGCAATGAAAGCAGTTTCCTCCCTAAAAGGACATCAGTGAACCATAGTATTTCCTGATAATTGACAATGGTTTCATGGTCATCATTAGACTCTTACTTCCAGATTATTTTTAAATGAATGATGATTTATTGTCAATTATACTCTATAATGAACAACACGGTGGCACAGTGGCTCAGTGGTTAGCACTGTTGCCTCACAGTGCCAGATATCAGGGTTCAATTCCTGCCTTGGGAGACTGTCTGTGTGGAGTTTGCACAGTCTGACTTTGTCTGTTTGGGTTTCGTTCAGGTGTTCCGGTTTCCTCTCACAATCCAAACCTGTGCAGGTTAGTTGAATTGGCCATCTTAAAGTTGCCCATAGTGTTCAGGGATGTGTAGGTTAGGTGTATTAGTCAGGGGTACAGTAATAGGGAAATGGGTCTGGGTGGGTTACTTTTCGGAGGGTCGGTGTGTTGGGCCAAAAGGCCTGTTTCCACACTATAGGGATTCTATTGAAACCTTTCCTCTCAGCATCTGAGTCAAGAACCAGGGGACAAAGGTTTATGAGCAGAATGTTCAGAGGGGACTTGAGGGAAAGAAAACACCCAGAGAGTGGTGGGTGTCTGGAACTCACTGCCTAAAAGGCTAGAGAGAGGCAGAAATCAACAAGACATTTATGAAGTATTTGCATGAGCACATGAAATACCATAGCTCAAAAGGCTACAGGCCAAGTGCTGAGAAATGGTTTGAGAATAAATAACCAGCATTGACATGATGGTCAAAGGGCCATTGCCTGTGCTGGAAAAACTCTGGCTCTATGAACTGTGGAGCAGACTTGAGGGGCTGAGTGGTCTCCTCCTGGTCCTAATTTGCAAGGCTGTATCACCAAACAGCTACTTGATAAAATACAGTGAAAAGCTTCAATGGTCGCCACATTCTGGCACCATTTTGAATAATTTAAGAAGAAAAAGACATAGCTGAAAGAGACTCCACCTTTGTTCTGCTGCCTCTGCCATGATCGCTGAGCCAGTTCATCAATGACACTTGCACCACTAGCCCTCCACTGCCTGTGCTGGACCCACCAACATCGGAGTCACTGGTACCATCTCTTTGTCCCAGGGTGCACCTCACCAACTGTCAATGCCAGTGAAATTGAATTCAAATTTCACCAGCTACCATGGCAGGATTCAAAACCAGAATCCCCCCTCCCAATCTGGGTCTCTGGATTAATAACACCATTAGGCTATTGCCTGCCCTTCACATTCTAATGGAATTTGCAGAAATTTTGATGTATACTAGAACGTAGCATACTTAGAAGGCTTTTAATAAAACGTCTCCTACAAGGAGGCTGGTTAGAAAAATTAAAGCACATGAGATAGCAGGTAATGTACTGACATGATTAAGGATTGTTTTCTGTCTGTCAGTTAGCAAGAGAGTAGGAATAAATGCATTAGCAGACTCATAACTAGTGGATGAAGGGGTAGGTAAAATGCAGGGAAGTGTTTGATGAGCCATTATCATATTGAATGGTGGGGCAGGATTGATGGGCTGAATGTTCCAATATTCCATTGTGTAACTAGACACTAACAGCATGGGTGAACTTTTGGGTTAAATCTTAGCTGTGTCATCTGAGAAATTCTAGATCATTATTTTCAATCATTTTTAAAAATAGTTATAGTTAGCTACAGCATCAAAGCAGTGACTTATTTACTATGCAATGGCAGAAGCTATTGCAATGTGAATTACAGTCCCTAAAATGAATGATTTCTAATCAAAGCTCTCTTCCCCCTCTCCTACAGAACCACATTCTCAAAGGAATCTAATTCACAACGTCAAATTCCAAATGCAGGGCTTTGACAGCAACCAAAATGATATTGGCTTGGCTAGCATTTGTTGCCTAATTGCCCATGAGAAGATGGCAGTGAGCTAATTATCCTCTATATGTTAAAGTTGGCACCAAGTAATTAATCGTTGAGTTTATCTCACAATTTCCCAGGCTTCAAAGCCCAGAATAGTGCAATTGCATTTTATTCCAACCCCTGTTTCCAGCTTCTCTATATTCTGACGCTGTTACTGTAACTGATACCAGGAGCTTGTGACTAGTTTACTGCATGATCACAGTGTGTTGTATACACAAAGCAATATATAGAACATGCAATTCAGGAACAGGCCATTCAGCTCATGTGATTTGCCAGAGTTTATACTCCACACCTAATGCCTCCTACTCCAGTCATATAGTCATAAAGACCGAAAGTACAGAAAAAGGCTCTCCAGCCCATTGTGTCTGTGCCATTCAAAAATATGCACCTAGCTATCCTAAGAAATCCCCAGATTTCTTCTGAGTTACTAGTACAGGTAGTTCTCCTATGATGCCGTAGTTGCATTCCAGCAAAACCTCGCTTAATAGAAAATCACTTCATATAAATAATGGGGCCGATGGGAAAATGGGGTTTGGTAGACCAGCAAAAAATAACACGCACAATCGCTCAAACATCACCCAAACATCGAACACAGCATATAGCTCATCTTGAATGAAGGCATAAACCATATTTATCAATGAAACAAAAGTAAATTTTTTAAATTTAAAAAATATTGTTAATGCAGGGATAGATGGTCATCATGGTACGTAAGGTAGACTCCCTCATTCCTGTTAAGCGAGCTATATCACATATTCTCTCCTTACGCTCGAAACACTTTATAATAGCTTGCGCCTCTTCCAGTGTTAGGACCTTTCTTTTTGCATTCACCACCCGCAATTATATCATGAGAACGTTTCTTGCTAATATTCTTGCCAATGTGCCCTCCATTTTTTCAATAAAAAAGAGATAATCTAGGAGTATTGTACTTTCCACAGGAAGATGTTCAATGTATCTCTCTCAGAAAGCTGCTCTCTGTACAGTAACTCACAGAAAGCTGCACTGTTGGCAGCTGACACTGGCGCATATGCAGAGCGAAGCACATGAAATGATCACCAATGGAATTGCAGTATTGAGAACAGAGGTAAGCGTTCTGGAAAATATCATTCCTTAATTCCTCAGTGACGTTATATTCTAATTGCGTTGCTGGAACATGTGGTATCTGAGAACTACCTGCGCTTGGATTGATTAGTAATCATTTTGCATTTGACCTGTGGTTTTTGGACTACCCATGAAGGGAAACATCAACTCGACATTGTTCCAATTAAACCCCTTCAGAATTGAAAACATCTTGATTAGATTATTCTTCAAGAGGAAGGACTTGTATGCTGCTCAGACTTTCCTGATGGTTCTAATTTCTCAATTTGTAAATCTTTAATGGCACGTTCTCCAGTACTCCAGACCATTCTTTTTGTAATTCAGAAACCTAATCAATGCAATGCTCTCTGAATGTAATGCAGTTCTGGTGAGTGAAATATTCTGCAGCCAGCAGTAATGTGCTTAGAGGTAGGAAGGGTTCTGAATTAGGTGGAGCAGGAGTGCAACTACATTCTCACCCACACCAGAATGAAGTTTGAGCTGGGAAAGCCCATGATTGTCAACCTTTTGCTAATTGATTACCTTAAGTACCTAGTTCAGGAACACTAAGGGGGCCTCATAAAAGTTCCCTGGGATTAAGTGGGTTTGTCGACACGCAGTGTCCCCAACTGGACAACTGCTGTAGGAAACCTTGGTGAAAGTGAGGACTGGAGATGCTGGAGATTAAAGTTGAGAGTGTGGTGCTGGAAAAGCGCAGCAGCTCAGGCAGCATCCAACGAGCAGGAAAATCGATGTTTCGGGCATAAGCCCTTCATCAGGATTCTTGATGAAGAACTTTTGCCTGAAACATTGATTTTCCTACTTGTTGTATGCTGCCTGAGCTGCTGTGCTTTTCCAGAACCACACTCTCAGCTATAGGAAACCTTTCAGATGAGACAAGGGAGAAAAACCAATAAAACCTGTGAATGACTGGTCTGACCTGTTTAGTATACCTCAGACCAGGCACCAAAAATCAGTACATTCATTCCAAGTATTATTGATTGTTTTTTGACTAGTCTTTTCCTTCTGGATGGAGGAATCTCATCAATTAAAGGCCAGCATTGCTTGATTGGACATTGGACAGAAAGGTATCTATTTGAAGACACCCCAACAAGCATACTGATACTTCCTACTTTCCACTCTCAAATCACTTTGCTCACTGCCAAATTCATTTACAGCATTGAGTTGGATAGCATGTAAGCATCCCACTGCAACGGGTGAGGCACAGTGGCTCAGTGGACAGCACTGCTGCCTCACAGTGCCAGGGGTCTGGGTTCAATTCCAGCCTTGGGTAACTGTCTGTGTAGAGTTTATACATTCTCTCTGTGTCTGCATAGGTTTCCTACTATAGTCCCACACCAGGTCCTAGCTCCTAGCTCCCAGCCCTGCCGTGTTTTCACCATCCCTCCAGAACTACCCCTCTCTGAGGATGAAAGATCAGTCCTCAGCAGAGGCCTCACCTTCATTCCCCTACGCTCTCGGATCAACGAGTTCAACACGTGGCGTGACATCGATCAATTCTTCCGCCGCCTTCGCCTCCGCACCTACTTCTTCAGCCAAGACTCTCGCCCACCCTCTGACGACCCCTTCTTCCGCCTCCAATACACCCCATCCACCTGGACACCCCGTGCTGGCCTCTTACCCGCCCTCGATCTCTTCATAGCCAACTGCCGCGGCGACATTAACCGCCTCAACCTCTCCACCCCTCTCACCCACTCCAACCTCTCACCCTTGGAACGTGCAGCCCTCCACTCCCTCCGTTCCGACCCCAACCTCACTATCAAACCGGCAGACAAGGGAGGCACTGTGGTAGTTTGGCGCACCGACCTTTACACCGCTGAGGCTAAACGCCAGCTC